>NW_015386491.1:426656-525233 GCF_001527695.2 Protobothrops mucrosquamatus | reverse complement strand
CAAACAACGAATCAGCGAACACCTAGAGGCAAACAAAATCACTACTAAAAGCCAACATGGGTTTGTCAAAAACAGATCATGCCAGACAAACCTTATTGCATTCTTTGACCAAGTGACAAAATTAGTGGATCAGAGGAATGCTGTGGATATAATTTACTTGGACTTCAGTAAGGCATTTGATAAAGTAGATCACAACGTATTACTCGATAAGATAGAAAAAAGTGGGTTAGACAGCATCACCACCAGATGGATCCGTAGCTGGCTGACCGTCCGTACTCAGCATGTGGTCCTCAATGGAACTGCATCTACATGGAGGAAAGTGTGTAGTGGGGTGCCCCAGGGCTCTGTTCTAGACCCAGTGCTCTTCAACATCTTCATCAACGATTTGGACGAGGGGATAGATGGGGAACTCATCAAATTTGCGGATGACACCAAGCTGGCAGGAATAGCCAACACTCCAGAAGACAGGCTTAAGATACAGGAGGACCTGGACTGACTTGAACACTGGGCGCTATCTAACAAAATGAAATTCAATGGTGAAAAAAGTAAGGTTCTACATTTAGGCAAGAAAAACCAAATGTACAGGTATAGTATAGGTGGTACCTTGCTCAATAGTAGTAACTGTGAGAGGGATCTCAGAGTCCTAGTGGACAATCATTTAAATATGAGCCAGCAGTGTGCTGCAGCTGCCAAAAAAGCCAACTCAATGCTGGGCTGCATTAACAGAGGGATAGAATCAAGATCACGTGAAGTATTAATACCACTTTACAATGCCTTGGCAAGGCCACACTTGGAATACTGCATCCAGTTTTGGTCACCACGATGTAAAAAAGATGTTGGGATTTCAAAAGACTGGCCCAAAGCAACCTTGATTATTTAATGAAGAAGCCTTCTATTTAGGGCCTTTGGGTTGAAATAAGCACTGCATATGTACATATTGCTGAATAAAATTCATAGCAAACTGCCAGTGCCTTTGCCAGTAATCTGAATGAGGAAGTTTGGAACTATTCGCTTACTCAATCACAACGTGGTTTAGCCTCTAAAATATCCTTATTCAGAGTGTACAGTATCTGGGTCAAACCTACCAAAATAAGTTAGGTAAGATTATTTGGCAAAACCTTGAACGCATGCACAAACAAGGGTTTACAATCAGTTTAAATGTCAAGAAATACAAGTCTTATGTTTGCATTAGCATGAACTACTATGCCATGTTTGGCCAACTAAATCTCAGAGATCTCTGCTTATCGTTTTTTTCTTGCCCATGGGTAAAATATACCTGTAATGCTATGGCAACATACAGTGGGTAACTGTAGACATTTCCAGTTATCTACAGTTTCCACATTGATAAAATCATGGATTTTTTTTTAAAGATTGAAGTCTTTTCCAAAATAATTGTTCCAAAGTATGAAAATAAACATTTTAATCATATCCGGGCACTTGCTAACTATCACTGTTAAGCATAGTAACACCAGAATAAGACACTGGAAGTTTTTAAGAAGAGACTGGACAGCCATTTGTCTGAAATAGTATAGAGTTTCCTGCCTGAGCAGGGGGTTGGACTAGATGACCTCCAAGGTTCCTTCCATCATCATCATCATCATCATCATCATCATCATCATCATCATCATCATCATCATCATCATCATCATCATCATCATCATCATCATCATTATCTCATTAAGCTGTCTTGCTCTTTTATTCCATAAATCCCTTACAATACATAGTGAACAATCACACAGCTGGCTTTTGTTCTCCTTTTAATTATCTTAACTTAGCTAACTAGGCTGATTACTTTTTCATCTTAGGACATTACATGGTGGATGACCTTGTTTATAAATGAATAAAACAAACCCAGTGCCTCGTGCAACTTGTTCATCCAGACTTCCTTTATATACATTTCATTTCAAAAGCAATGATGACCTGCTAACATCAGTGTGTTTCCAAAATTCTTGCTGAGCAAACAAAATATCTTTAAATATTTTATTCTTGCTTTCAGAACAGAACACAACAGAACAGAATAATGGAGTTGGAAGGTCTTCTAATCCTTGGATTAGACTGCTGCTCAAGCAGGAGACCTTATGCCAGTGATGGTGAACCTTTTAGAGACCGAGTGCCCAAAAACCACCACCCCACCCCGTCACTGCTCTGCCGTGCCCGCTGGGCCACCCACCACCTCCACAGCCCACCACAGATCATCCAGGCAGCCCAGCAGCACCATGGCGGCCATGCCCTCCGCCCGTGCCCCGCAGCATCATCTGCGTGCAATGGGATGCAAGGGCAGAGTCTTGTCACCGCTGCCCAGCTACCATGCCCTTGGCTGCCCTGCTTCACGTGGGCCATGCCCGGAGGCGACTCTTCTCCGGGGGGCTGCTGGTGAGGAGGGGGCCGTGGGAGGAGGCAGGGCCGGGGCGATGGTGCATGTGCCCACAGAGAGGGCTCCGAGTGCCGCCTCTGGCACGCGTGCCATAGGTTCGCCGCCACTGCCTTATGCCATTTCAGACAAATCACTGTCCTATATCTTCTTGAAAATCTCCCATAACTTTTGAAGGCAAGCCGTTCCACTGATTAATTGTCCTCACTATCAGGAAATTTCTCCTTAGTTCTAGGTTGGATAAATAAATTAGGCCTGCATGATATGACTTGTGAGCTGCACTGTTTGCTTGTTAGCTTCTGAGTGCTCATTGTTATGAATAAAGTCTTACATGACTTGGTTGCTTACTTGGTTGCTTGAGTGACTGCCTGTCTCCCGTAACATCTGCCTGGCCAGTTCAATCTCCCATCTTTGGTGCTCTTTGGGTTCCTTCGATTAAACCTCATCTGTCCAGACTCTGGAAGTATGTCTTCTCTATAGCGGTGCCTTCCCTCTGAAATGAGGTTTCCCCCAAGACACGGGTGGTCCCCACTTTGCTCTTGTTCAGAAAAGTCATGAAAACCTGTTTTTTTATCCAGGCCTCTAGAGACTGAGACTTTTATCTTTTATTGATGTATATTGTAATTTCTTTGTTAGTTGTAAGCCACCCAGAGTTGTTAGGAGTCTGGCAACATACAGTTGAGTAAATAACAACAATAATACAGGTAGACCTCTTTCTACTCAGTCAAGTGTTTGCCATTATAGTCACTTATTATATGCTGTCTTGTGCCTGATCTGTTATTTTTGTCTTTTATGGAGTGTAGAGATTGCCTAAGTAAGCTATCTCTTAGGCAATCTGTACTGTCTGTGACGTGTTTTTTTTCTCTTCCCTGTTACATAGCAATGAGAATAATTTATATTCTGTTTATATCTATGATTATGATTATGGAGCTAGTTTGTTGCAGTAGTTAAGATGTTGGCCTAGAAACAAGGAGACTGTTTTGACAAACATGGATTTGTCAAAAACAGACGACGCCAGGCAAATCTTATTGCATTATTTGACCAGGTGACAAAATTAGTGGAGCAGAGGAATGCTGTGGATATAATTTACTTGGACTTCAGTAGGGCATTTGATAAAGAAGACCACAACCTACTACTTGATAAGATAGAAAAATGTGGGTTAGACAGCATCACCACCAGCTGGATTCGTAGCTGGCTGACTGGCGTACTCAGTGTGTGGTCCTCAATGGAACTGCATCTACATGGAGGGAAGTGTGTAGTGGGGTGTCCCAGGACTCTGTTCTGGGCCCAGTGCTCTTCAACATCTTCATCAACTATTTGGATGAGGGGATAAATGGGGAACTCATCAAATCTGCAGACGAAACCAAGCTGGTAGGAATAGCCAATACTCCAGAAGACAGGCTTAAGATACAGAAGGATATTGACAGACTTGAACATTGGGCACTATCTAACAAAATGAAATTCAATGGTGAAAAAAGTAAGATTCTACATTTAGGCAAGAAAAACCAAATGCACAGGTATAGTATAGGTGGTATCTTGCTCAATAATAGTAACTGTGAGAGGGATCTCAGAGTCCTAGTAGACAATCACTTAAATATGAGCCAGCAGTGTGCTGCAGCTGCCAAAAAAGCCAACACAGTGCTAGGCTGCATTAACAGAAGGATAAATCAAGATCACATGAAGTGTTAATACCACTTTACAATGCCTTGGTAAGGCCACACTTGGAATACTGCATCCAGTTTTGGTCACCACGATGTAAAAAAGATGCTGAGACTCTAGAAAGAGTACAGAGAAGAGCAACAAAGATGATCAGGGGACTGGAGGCTAAAACATATAAGGAACAGTTGCTGGAATTGGGTATGTCTAGTTTAATGAAAAGAAGGACGAGGGGGGACATGATAGCAGTGTTCCAATATCTCAGGGGCTGCCACAAAGAAGAGGGAGTCAAGCTATTCTCCAAAGCGCCTGAAGGCAGGACAAGAAGCAACGGATGGAAACTAATCAAGGAGAGAAGCAACCTAGAACTAAGGAAAAATTTTCTGACAGTTAGAACAATTAATCAGTGGAACAACCTGCCTCCAGAAGCGGTGAATGCTCCAACACTGGAAGTTTTTAAGAAGAGACTGGACAGCCATTTGTCCGAAATGGTATAGGGTTTCCTGCCTGAGCAGGGGGTTGGACTAGATGACCTCCAAGGTTCCTTCCAACTTTTATTATTATTATTATTATTATTATTATTATTATTATTAGTAGTAGTAGTAGTAGTAGTAGTAGTAGTACTACTACTACTACTACTACTACTACTACTACTACTACTGTGAGTTCTAATCCCGCTTTAGCCATAAAAGTCAATTGGGTGACTTTGGGCCAGTCACGTTCTCTCAGCCCAACCCACCTCACAGGGTTGTTGTTGTGGGGAAATTAGGAGAAAAGAAGTATTAGATTCTGCCTTGAGATGAATAAAAATAAGGATGATATTAAAATTGAATAAATACTATCACTACAGTTGAGCCATAGGTTTGGATCCCCATCTTATACTTAGGAATCTGTTCCTCCACTTCTCTGTTCTTTTTCTTCCAGATTAATGTGTCATTTTCACTTTTCATCTTATTGTTCTTTTTCCTCCAAGCATGCAAACAGTTTTGCAATGGAGTTTTCTGGTGACTTTCTCAATGTTTGATATACAATAATGACATAAACTCACCCCATACTTGCTTTCCAATTACAAAACATTTTTTCACTAAGAATAGCAAATTAAGCATAAACAGAAACTAGTATAGAGAAGCATCATCATCACACTTTTTTAAACAATTTTTGTAACTTTTCATTCTAGTCATTTCCACCCATTTATTTGCGTAAACTTCCTCTTCAGACAAAACCTCATTGGCATAACCAGTGCTTTGCATGAAAGAGGAAACAGCTCCTTCACTCTTGTTTTAAGATGACTGAAAGACTAGGATTTCTGTATCTCTTGTTAGCATTGTGTAAGGATTGCTTTATTTTTAACAATAGTTTAATTTGTTTAATGTCACTCAACGTTAATTATTCTTAATTTCAGTCCATTTAGGGGTGCGAAATTCGAAGGAGCATGATGGTGTTAATGAGGATAATAGAGCTAACCCTCGTAAGTTTCTCCTTGAAATTCTAGACGTACATTTATTATATGTTATATTTATATTTTCTATTATTAATCTAATATTTTTCTATTAAGGCCATCACTTCATAAACTTGGTTGTGATGTGTGCTAAAGCATTTCTGCTGAGAATGCAGGACCATCTGTTCAAACATAATTAAAATATATATCAAATTTTAAAAGAAAAATGTAACTTAGAGAAAAGTTTTAATTGTTAGTCACCTTGGAAATCTGGTTGTATGTTATGATGGCAGAATGGCTGAGGATTTTGTGTGTCTTCTGTGCTCAGATTGCAGAAAAGAATATACATTTATTATTGCATTTTTATTCATATTTGGAATATATATTCTGAACCACTCCTAAAAACTGATGTCACTTCTCTGAATTGGAGAAGGGTATCTCTCCTTCCTTGCTGCAAATCGACTTTACTGAATCTTACTTTACTGAAATTACTAACATTTACTGCCTATGGATAATCATACTGTTAGATGTTATTCAAAGTTGAGAAAATTCACAAAGGACAAGAATATAAACGACTATATTGAGATTCAGCCTGCTACTGGTTGCCAAGAGAAGAGCAAGAACAAAAGTCAGCCGTTGCCATTCCAAGCAATTTGGCTTATTTACCTCATGGGCTATGACCTTGCATTACAGGCAGTCCTCTACTTGTGACCACAATTGAGCCCAAGATTTATGTTGCCAAGTGAGACATTTGTTAAGTGAGTTTTGTCCTATTTCACAATCTTGAAAGGTTGTTAAGTGAATCTTCACAGTTGTTAAGTTAGTGACGTAAGTGAATCCGGCTTCCCCATTGACTTTGCTTGTCAAAAGATCGCAAAAGGTGATCATAGGACTAAGGGACACTGCAACCATCATAAATATGAATCAGTTGCTAAGCATCGGAATTTTGATCACATGACCATGGGGATGGTGCAACGGTCGTAAGTGTGAAAAATGGTCATAAGTCACTTTTTTCAGTGCCATTGTAACTTCGAATGGTCACTAAATGAAGTGTTTGTAAGTCAAGGACTACTGTATTTATTTTCAATATTACAATTCACAATATTAATTGTAAATCACCTATCAGCAATAACTCAACAAGCCACAATTAACAAACAATGGTTTCACATGATATATGAACCCCACCCATGGTACCAAGATTATGATATCTGTAATTTTATATTAGGATAATAGCAAAATCTCATTATGGTTATTGATCAGAATACTCATGATGTTCAATTGCTCCCTTTTGATATCCGGTACACAATAAATAGCTATGATGACATATAAAAATGATGTCTGTGGAGATTCTCGACCATCTAGGTCAGGGGTAGGCAACCTTGGCTCTTTTATGACTCGTGGACTTCAACTCCCAGAATTCCTGAGCCAGCATGGCTCAGCTCTCCCTTTCCCCTCAGCATGGCTGGCTCAGGAATTCTGGGAGTTGAAGTCCACAAGTCATAAAAGAGCCAAGGTTGCCTACCCCTGATCTAGGTCATGGTTGTCCCACAGGTGTTTTTCTAAAAGCCAAATGGACTTTCTTGGTGTTTTCTTTGAAACCATTTCACCTCTCATCCAAGAAGCTTCTTCCGTTCTAACTGTCTGGTAGGGAATGGAAGGATCATTTAAGTAACCCAGTCCTATGCCATGAAGGGTTTTAAAGATCAACATCAGCACTTTGAATTGGATCTGGAAAGAGATTGGTAACTATTTCAGTCCGTAAAGCAGATGTGTAACATGTGTTCTACCACATACACACACACACACACATTTGTTCATTCCATTGCATTTTGCACCAGGTGATGTTTACGAAAACTCTTCAAGGGCAGCTCCATACAGAGCATCAAGTAGATTTTATAAAGACCATCACACACATACAACTCAATGTGTAAGTAAAATCAAGTGGGAGGAGCTTGAATGAAAGTTATACCAACACACATCAACATGCAGGCTGCTTGAAAAATAAGACTGGGGGCCGTGATGGGGAAGAGAGCTATGGGGGTCACCATTCCAACTTTAGAAGTCCCCAGATTTCCAATTTGGTATGGAGGCTCTCATTTAGATCTCAGACCTCCAACAACGGAGAGCTTTGGAGTGCTCTAGTGCTTACGGGCTCTGTGAAAATTCCTCCATCTGTATTACTGCCCTGTGATAATGTATCTAATGTCGAAAAACAGAGAAAGCAGGAATCACACAAACCTTCTATTGCCTCTGATGTAGAAAGCTTCTCAAAGCTGAGGTTAGCGTTGAAGAACAGCCAAAAGCAGAATGTATTTTTTTTATTCTGACAAAAAAGAGAAACTACCCATAAAATAAGTTAAGTAGGGTGTATTAATCTAGTTACTCTTGCTCATGATATTATCTTTGACAGCGGAATGCTGATAAAAAAAAAGCAGTAGTGAAGAAAAATCAGAGCTCCTAGAGATAAAAGTTTGATTTTCTAGATCAGAAACTTTCAGAGCTAAAAGTGCTAGCGATTTCTTCACACATAAAACAAATCACCCTTATTGAAAATTCTGATGATTAACATCATAGATGTTGGAGCATTGCTGAAAGCAAATAAAGATGTTCGAGATGAAATTATGTCTTTACAGGATCTGCATCAGAGAAAGAATTTTTTAAAAATTCCTTACAATAATGAGCAATATCAATCTTCAGTAGTCTTTATGAAAAAAATATGATGTGGGTTTTTTAAAAAAAAAATAGCAGTTGGAATATAGCTGGAAATTAAAACTGCTTATCACATGGATTTCCCTTTCCAATACAGAAATCCGTCTATATTTTTAAAAATTTCCAACACAGGTTCATATTCTTTTGGAGAAGGAGGATATTTGGAATGAAAAGCAGAAAGATCTGCTTCCAGAAATCATTCAGAAATGAAAACTATCCAACAAATCTCATTTGACAGCAAAACAACATTTTTTTCAGAGGGCTTTAATTATTGTTGTTTATCCCTGGATTATGGATTTGTTTCTTTATGGATTGTGGGTTTGTTTGTTTTTTGTTTGTTTGTTTATCCAGTAGCTGTAGAAAAGTTCATTGGCCTAAGTTCAGCTAATGTAAAGTGGTAGCAGTAACCTCTAATGAAACAATTGTTGTGCTGCTAACAGAAACATATATTAGTGGATTTTCATGGGAGGATAGCAAAGCCAAGCTCCTAGCTCATTATATCCCATCAGCTGAGACAGCAGATGGGTTCAGAAGACAACCATCTTGGATAACAGCAGACACAATGAGAGATAAATAGGGCAGAGAGGGGATTTGTATTTCTCAATTTATACACTGCTTCCCTTTGTGGCCAGGACTTTCTGAGGATGTGCTGAAGAGTCAGTGCTACTGAAGTTAATGCAGTGTGAATTGTTTGATAATCAGTGTTCAATTTATATTACAGAATCGCCTCAGAATTGTTCAAAGATCGTGAAGGTTATGAAAATCTACAGTCCCACACCAGAAATCACAATTGGAGGAAAAGTGACATTGGTGTGCTACTGGGAGACAGATTGTCTGCCAATTAATCACGTCTTATTTTTAAACAAAACAAGAGTACAAGGACCTGCACCACAGAGCATGAAGGAAGAAAAAGTTGTATTTAACATTACAATCCATTCCAGCATTCAACTGGGTCCATATAAGTGCAAAGCTGAGTACAGAAATATAACAGCATATAGCCTAGGTTTCAACTTTACATTAAGAGGTATGTGTATTTTCCAATAGGAAGGCCTTATTAAGATCACAAGTATGTTTTTAGAGGCAGCTTTGGGGGTGTTTCTTTGTTTTAGGTTTTTTTTGTGTGCTCTTAATACTTATTCTCAAAGAAATGGGGGAATGTTTAAGTCCTTTCACCTGATTAGTATCTCTGTCATTATAGCTGTGTCATGGCTCTAGAATCTAGACTACATTTTCTCCATAAATAGGAAAATATATGGAAAAGGCAGAGGGAATGAGATATAACAGTACTGGGAGTATCTCCTAGCCAAGTGAAGAGAGTCTGAAGCAGATAAAAAGATTGTTCAGTGAAGAATACTAAAGTTGTGTTGAAAGAAAAATCTTCACCAGGGTCCAGTCCAAGCCAGGAATAAACAAAATAGAGACTGCTTTAGAAAGAAGGTTCTTGTTTATTTAGTTGCCAGAAACTTCAGTGACAGTATCATGTTTCTGGGGTGGCTGACAAAATGGAGCTGGGAGTGCTGGGTTTTTATACCTTCTTGGGCTTTTGTATTTGGAGTTGTTCCTGTTCCTGGACAATGAACTTTGACCTGAGGTTCAGTGTGCCCTTTTGGTATTCTAATAGTGGTGGGTTACTCCTATTATGTCCTAAAGGTCATGTCTTTAGATTTTGGGTGGGGGATGTAGATTTTAGGGGTCTTTGTCTTTCTAATCCCATCAGCTCCAGGGTTCCTGGCTCCAGTCTTTCTGAATAGGATTATCAAATCTGCATTTCTAAAAGGTGGTTTCCTGAGTTCCTACTTGGGGCAGGGAGACTTGGGGGGCTGGTTTCTAAGATTTTTCTACCATATTATTACTTGGGGGAAATATAATATTCTGTCTTTTTAATATTCCCCCAAAATATTTCCTTCTCTAGAAGGGTAGGTGGGTGGGTGCTGACTTCCAACAGTTGTAACTAAGCAAGGTCTACATTATTTCAGATTTTCCATTCATAGCCTAGGAAGAAATTAGATTTTTCATAGCTTTGAAGGAGAGATAGTATTTTTTTCAAAGTATAATAAATATTTTATTTATTGTTATATAATAGTAGAATATGAAAGAAAGCAAGAAAAAGAATAATGATGAACAATGCAATATAGTATAATAATATATAGGCTCCTTGGTGCTCTTTGACCATGGTGTTTTCTTGCAGACGTTTCACTATCCAATTGCCCAATCTATTATATGATGATGTTACCTAGTTGGTAATGAAACATCTGCAAGAAACTAACCAAGCTCAGAGGGCACCAAGGACTCCACAGTTCAGAGAGCCACAAATATTCTCTTCTATGAACAATATATATCATTAAAATATAAAAAAGTAGTGAGTATAGATTTTTTTTAAAAAGCACAGTGAGAAATCTTTATAGAAACACTCCTTTCTGTTCCATCCATTTGTGCCCCAACTGCTAACCACAATTTAAATATTTATGCTTTACACTGAACAAGGATTGTTGTTGGTTTCTGTGTTAGTCTTAGAAACCATATTCCAAAAGGGTAGCCAAGACAAAGGAAATATCCATTTCTAGCTTTTTTTTCCTGATTTTACTGAGTAAAAATAACAACACACAATAACGAACTGAGGGGAGAATAGTAACCAGACCAATCATAATTCCCAGTTCTTACTTCATCAAAAATCAATGTTAGAGTCAGTTTCTGCCTGTATTTATCTTTTATCTCAATGACCCTTACAAACAACTATAAGGAACTTTAGTGGGGCCCTCACATTTTCTATTAGAAAAACATTACTTTGTAGAATTCTACATTGTAAATGCCAGAAAAGAAACAAAACAAGGATCCAGGTTCTTCCTCCCCGTTAAACATAATTTATTTTACTTTCTAGATTATGGCTCATTACAAGTCATTGTTATGTTTATTTTTGTTTGAATCTAATCCCAGTGAAATAAATTAATTTATTTATGAGGTTGCACAGATTCTGTATACTATTAAGGGGTCATAGTACCACAACATTCGAAAACTTCTGCCTTAAGCCACCGTGTATTTTTTACTTCCGCTTAATGGAATACATACTGAGACAGTACAGTATGGTTCTAAATCTTGATTTACAGCATGCTATTAAAACAGGTCAAGATTCTTAGTATAATATGTTTGCCCAGCCACTGATTTTGCTCCTTTTATGAATAGAGCAGAATTTTGCTTAGGTTCAGGAACTTTTAGTTGGGCTAAATAAGTGGAATTTTGCTGGATAGTTTGTCCCTCTTTCTCTGCACCCCATATCTCTTTAAATCTTGCTCCTGAGAATTGAGCATCTACTTGGGAATAACAAGGAGGGAAAGTCTTCAGACAGAGGAGAAAATTGATGGAAATTGCTGCTGTCCATGGATATTTTTTATTTTGTTCAATTGTGTCCAATTCTCAGAAACAATCTGGACAAGTCCCTGCAGGGGTTTTTTTAGCAAGGTTTTTCAGTAGTGGTTTGCCATTGCCTCTTTCCTAGGTCTGAGAGAGATGACTGGCCCAAGATCACACAGCTGGCTTCGGGTTTAGGAATTAAAGCTCATCATCTCCTGGTTTCTAACCTGATGTCATAACCACTACACCAAACTAGATTAATTAAGTAATAATTGGTGGAATATCAGTTTTAGGATCCAAGGCATTGCTGTTTAATTTATTTAAAATACCATCATACTTAAAGATAGATATCCATTAATATGATTGTTTTTCTCCTTCTGACAGCTGAAAGTAACAATCTAGCTGTTTTCATTGTGCCTCCTCTCATTCTCCTGCTGCTATTGATTGCAGCAGTTGTGACAATTCAACTATTGATCCTTCCTTGGTGTAAGGAAAGTGAGTATTGGCTGGGCTTGGTTTATAACTACATTCCTTTTGTCAGAACTATTTCATATCCTACAAATTTAGAGAATAGAACAGACATGTCAAACTCGCAACATCATATGACGTCGCGCAACGTATCGGGACGGTTTTGCCATTGCCGGCAATGGGGTGGGCACGGCTTCCGGGTGACATGTCCGTCCCACGGGCCGGCAGTTTGACACCCCTGGAATAGAGCATACTTGCAAACTGCTTCTCACAAGCTAACAGCTTTAATTTCCTTTACTTTTCAATTAAATTAGAACTAAATTTAGTGTACATAATTATAATATGCTCAGGCAACATGATTGTTTTGTGAGCTGCTCTGCCTTCCAGTGGGTTTCCAGGTGCAATTCGAGATGCTGGTGATCACTATAAAGGCCTACAGGGGAACCATATGTTGAAGAAGGTCCTCACATCTATAGGCATTTAACTCCATTTAATTAAATAGCAATAGCATTAACACTTAGACTTATTGTTCTGACCCAGACAGGACAACTTGCTTCTCTGTCCAGTCTAAGGCAGACAGACCACTCAATAGAAATGATTTTTAAACAGATAAACGTTTATTCCAGAAGAAATACCTGGGTCCACATAGGTAAATTTACATAGGTAAATTTATGTTGGATTTTCCCCTCTTCTCCCAAGCGTCACATGGTGGGTTGATTGTGGGATCTCCAGCCGTGTGGCTGCATGTGATGCCCAAAGAACAAAAGACTAACCAGAGGCTAGTGTCCAGGGATCCTCTCAATGCCCTTTGGAAGCTCCTCCCCCTGATCTATTACTAACTTTAGGGTTACATAGAGCTAGGTTACATAGAGCTATACGAGGTTACATGGATCTATGTGATCCAGAATACTTATATACCACTTCATGGTGCTTTACAGCACTCTCTGGCTGGTTTACAAATGTCAGCATAATTCCCCCCAACAATCTAGGTCCTCATTTTACTGACCTCAAAAGGATGGACGGCTGAATCAACCTTGAGCCCTGACAGGATCGAACTCCAGGCTGTGGGCAGAGATTTTGCCTGCAATACTGCATTCTAACCACTGTACCACCAGGGATCCTTGGTGATATGGTATATCATAAATAGATTTAACTACTAGTGTAATTTAAGGAAGAAATTAAATTTTGGAGTTTAACCAGCTACTATACTCAAAACTTCAAGAGATTGCATATAGCCTTGAAGACTCAGACTGAGCACCTCTGGTTTTCAGCTGGGAATCCAGGGTTTCATTTGATTTCATTACATTGTTTCATTTTATTTCATTTATATGGCCACTCAACTCACCAAAGAAACTTTGGGCAGTTAATATGGCATTAAAAATAAATAAAAATGAAAATGGTAATCAAATACATAATGTCACCTCCCAAGACAAGTATATCTAATATCCTGAACTAAACAACAGTGGAAAAGACAGGCTTTTCTGACTTCTGAAAGGCTATCAGAATTAGAGCCAGCCAATTTTTGGGGGGAGAGGGAAGATTTTTACAAAGGGCAGGTACCACTACAGAAAAGGCCTAGGTCCTTTCCTAGGTCCAACCAGATGACCTTGATTGAAAGAGAGGACATGGACTCCTCTCAAGAATAGCATCTGGGATGGGACAATACAGCTGGAGACAGGTGGTCTCACAAACATCAATCTTGTGCCACACAGGGCTTTGTAGGTGATCACCAGCTCCTTAAATAGTATTGTACATGGTACGCCCTTAATTACCTGTGCCGCTGCATTCTGGATCAATTGCAACTTCTCGATGATCTTCAAGTGCAGTCCTAAGCAGACCACATTGCAGTAATCTAACACGAAGAATATAGTTTTACCACAGAGTTAAAAAAAAACCATTGTTTACTTGAACCCATTGTTTCTACAACTGGAATTTCTTTTTCTTTCTTTTTCTTTTTTTTGCAGGGAAACTGAAGGCAGCTAATATTTCCACTGCATATGATGATACTGGTAACTGTCAACATTTTACTATTGCCATAAAATCTATTTCTTGCAAATGAATAAGAAGAAGGAAATATGTTTGAGTATTTGAAACAGCCCTCTCCTTGTCTTTGAGGGCAGAAACAACCTTTTAGGTGGATGTTGGTGCACCTGTCTTGCAGAGCCATCATTAAGATCAATTATTTGGTTTGCTACCAAAAATACTCTTTAGGAATAGAGTATTGGCCAAGCGTGACTGGACACGCAAGGAATTTGGTGCATAAGCTCTCAGTGTATATACAAACAACAAAGTGATAAGAAGTCATAGATCATAAATCATAAGATACCAATAGGAGAAGGTATTAGGAAAGATGAGAAGATGAGAAATGAGAAATATGAGAAGATGAGAAGGATAATGGCAATTCAGCCCTACTACATGGGTAGATATTCTTTAAGCATAAGACAGTGCCGTGGAAGTAAAGTTAGCCTCAAGATGGCGCTGCCCACACCAGCCTTGCTGAAATGCTCTCTAGTAATTTTAAAATACTCTTTGATTTTATACCAAATAAGCTATGCTAACCTTCCATCTTTCTGGATGTTACACTGAAATATTGGTTTAACTCCAGAGTTTCTTGCGTGTTTGTTGAAGCAGGAATAGAGCTGAGAGGCTACCGTCACTTAACCTTGGGCCTATCCTTTTCTTCCAGGGGAGAACCAACCTGACAATGAACACTGTGTGGGTAAGAGAACTTTCCATATAGTTTATTCAGTTTCTCCAATGTGCACCTATAGGAGAAAAGATCAATTTCCAAGTGCAAGAATATTATTTATTAAATTTTATTTATTTATTAAGACACTTGTCACAGAGCGGGGGATGCAGATTTTATAAATACAGTCTAAGTCCTCCTAGGTCCACAGAGCAGTGAGCCATCAACTGATCCTTCTGATCAGGGGTAGACAATCTTACAGGGGGATCTTGCTACTGTACAGGTAGTCCTCGACTTACAACAGTTCATTTAGTGACTGAAGTTACAAAAGTGCTGAAAAGGGGGCTTATGACTTTTTCGCACTTACATTGCAGCATCCCAGGGTCACGTGATCAAAATTCAGATGCTTGACAACTGGTTCATATTTATGACAGTTGCAGCACCCTGTCATGTGATCACATTCGGTCATGTGATCTCCTTTTACGACCTGCTGACAAGCAATGTCAATGGGGAAGCCAGATTCACTGAACAACCATGTTACTAAATTAACATCTACAGTGGTTCACTTAACAATTGTGGCAAGACAGGTCATAAAATGGGGCAAAACTCACTTAACAAATGTTTCACTTAGCAACATAAATGTTGGGCTCAATTGTGGTCGTAAATCGAGGACTACATGTATACCTGCCTTCTAAAACTATCCATGTCATGAAGTCTAGCCAACAGACACACTTTTCTGTGCAAATCCAGACAGAATATCAGAAAACAGTTGCTTTTATAAATTTATTCTAAATCTTCTTACACATGCAGGGCAATGTGCCATAAAGCAAAAGCTTCAATGCTTTCCTGGTTCGGGGACAAAACTCTACAGCTAGCAATTTGAGTGACCACACTGGGAATCTTTGGTCTTCAACAATGACATAGTTTGATTGATTCTTTCATATTAAGGAAGATGACCCCCTAACATTTGAACTCCTTCACTCGTTCCATAATGCTATTATTTCTCTTACAATGATACTTACTGCACAATTATTACCACTCTTGCTAAACACCTTTGCTTTAGTTTTGGCATTTACAACAATTTGCAAATTCTGCCTTAAGGTTGGGGTGCCTATAATTAGTAAGTGGAATAGAATGGTAAGGGCACCACTAGTTTTGAATCGATACAAGCAGGATAACTTGTAGGATTACCAGCCAGGCGGTTTTTTCTTAAATTTCAACTGTCCTCTGTAGACTCACCAGCTGAAAGCTAAAAGAACTGAGAGAGAATTAAATAAATACCACCACAGGAAACTCTAAGGTGGTGAGCGGGATACAAGAAGTAGGAATATCTCTTCTCTGTTTTTTCTTTCTCGGCCTGAAAGTTATGGATTCTAGATATATGGATTGATGGATTTTGCTAAATGAGAAGATAGGTTGTTTCCAGCTCAATGTATTATACAAGACTAGCCACTGTCATTGTAAAAATGTTTTTATAGTTTAGAAAGCATGCAAATAAAAGCAGATGAATAGGTACCACTTTGGTGAGAAGGTAACAGCGTTCCATGCGCCTTGGCGTTAGTCATGCTGGCCACATGACTATGGAAGCGTCTTTGGACAACATTGGCTCCCTTGGCTAAGAAACAGAGATGAGTACCACCCTCTAGAGTCATATACGACTGGACGGAGGAAACCTTTATCTTTTTTTTAACCTTTATAGTTTAGAATTATCTGTGCACCAAGCTACCATGTCTTGTTCAACAACTCTTGAATAAAACAAAACATAATTAAGTACGTTATGCGAACCTAGCCAATAATAATCTTGTTCTAGTTCAAACTAAAGTGTCCAAAGCAAAGGCTTTGTCAGACAATGTGCAAAGTGACCTTTTTCTTAACCTTGTTTATACTAAAATATAATTGATTGAGTTCACACAGCGTACTCTCCTGCAAGCTCTCCTGCAAGTTCTGTCACTTTCCAAAATTATGTGAACCAGCTATAATAAACAAACTATGGCCAAACATAATACAAAATCATTACAAACAATATATTACATGCCTTTCCAACAAAATCCATCACTGTTTGTATAGCAAATCATGATTGTAGTGCTATTTTAAGCCTACGGTTAGCAGGCCAATCAACAGAGTCATTTGCATTTTTAAATGCACTCCGATGCCTGCACAAACAAAGGGCATAAGAAGTGATAAACACCAAAAGCACAATTAGCTAACCAACCAATGTTAACCTTTTCGGTTTTTCCAAAACCTCCAAAAGAGTCAGCATTCATGCGACTAACCAAAACAAAGCATATATATGTACTGTATATAGAAAATGTTTAGGAGGAAAAAAATCCTATGTGGATGGTTTGCTAAACCTGTGTGGGGCCCATTGATGTTGAGACTTGGATGCCTCTACAAATGCCGTGAGTCCTTAAAGGTACTCTGGAAGCTCCACAATCAAGCAGACAAAAGAACTGACACAGTAAATACACACACACACACACACACACAAACACACAAACACATTTTATTAGACAGGCCAATCCAGTCAACTCAATCCTATATTAATAGTTTTGTATTTACAATGGGTTTCTTTGCACACAAATGAAGAAAAAAAACAAGCAGTAATTTACCTTCTAGGCCAGTCTTTTTCAAACTTGCCAACTTTAAGATATATGGACTTTAACTCCCAGAATTCCCTAGCCAGCATGGATACTCTGCACTGTTCTAGCTAGGCAGTTATGCTGTGAAATGACAAGTGGGAGAACAGCCAGCTCTAGAACAGTTCCCTCACAGCATTTAAGTATTTCTTAAATGCCTGCTTCTTTGTTCCAAAACTCCCATCTCCTAGTGACTTCCACACAGTCTAAGCCCATAACACAAGGGCATAACTTCCTGCTGTACCACCCAGAGAGGACTGCAAGAGACAAAGCAACTTCCAATCCTATCATCAAAGCAACAAAGAAAAGTACTCCTTTCCAAACAGCTGTATTGTATTTCATGCTTGAACGTGAAACCAGCCTGCATTATTTCATACTCAAACCAAAAAACTGTTTTGTTTCACGCATGAATAATTTTGCACTTGGATCGTTTCAGGTTTGAACCATTTTTCATATCCTAATTCATATGTTTGAAACTCTTTCGAAGAAACGTCACTTAATTTCTTACCCTCGTTATTATAACAGTACCTGATTCCTTTCTTGCATTATCATTCAGCTTATGGAGTAACCGAAGAACCTGAATATTGCAATATGAAAATGAAAACCAAGATAGAAGATTACAGATATGGTAATTTTAACTAGTGTGGGCCAAAAGCATTCTAATTATGTGTGAGCAATCATGTACATGCCTGTCTATGTCTATTTGATTGTTTGTTTAGTTATTTATTTGTTAGTTTATTTGTTTGATTTCTATAGCCGCCCATCTCAGCAAATGACTCTGGGCAGCTCACAATTCAAAACATATATTACAGTTAAAATTTATAAAACATTAAGACAATAAAAAGAGTAAAAAGCATTAGAACACTAAAAACATTAAAACGTCTAATTTGAAGTGGATACTCAAGCAAAATATCTGGCCTGTTAACAATATAGCCAGGAGGCATGTAGTACCCCAGGCTCAACAGCATAGCCAGGTTTTTAGAGCTTTATGGAAGGCTAACAGGGTTGGAGATTGGTTTGTGTACATTTGGGAAGGTGAAAATAGCCAATAATTGCAGAATATTAGATGGTGCTGCCTACCTAAACAGGGACATATCATTGCTTCCTAAAAAAGATAATGAAAAAATCCATATCAGAGCAAGAGAGCTCCTTGCTGTTTCAACTGCTAGCTTACATACACTCAGGATATACATGAGATAAATCATTTGGGCGTGAAGCAATGTAATTAAAATGCAGAGCACATAATGGTACTAAAATAAAAATTACCTGTAGTTCCCTAGAATTGGATGGAAAACCTGTGGTTTTCCAACTGCAACTCTTGGCAGCCACAGCTAAAATAGCCAATAGTGAGAAATTTAGTGAGTTGTAATTCAGCAGTCTGAAAAACTACAGGTTCCTTACTGTTGCTCAACCAACTGTGATTGGTTGAAAGTGAGGTCTATTTCTGAAATGTTGCGAGGTCATTCTATTTACTCAGAAATGAGTGTCATTGATTTCAGTGAGACTTCCAAATATCAGTTCCAGTTCAGTACAGCTGCAGACCTATACACTGCTAGGAGAGGTAGGCCTGAATCACCAGTATGTCCCAATGCAAATTACACAACTTTTAACAGTGCAATGGACATGCACCTATCAGTTTTCTGACTGGACAGGTATCAGCTTTATAGCTGATTTATCCAGGTATAATGACAACAATTTGTCACAATCTTCTACCAGCAAGCATAGATCTAAGTCATTTATTTAGTTTTAAGAATTATTTTTGGGAGTCTCCCCTCAGTGTGATAACATTTTTAAAATTTACCTGTTTCTATTCTAGTGAATGACAGTGAAGACAGTACCATAACCTACGCAGAAGTCATCTGTAGATAAGAGTGATGATTCCTTTATACGACAAGGATGAATTTTTAAATTATTCTTTACTTCCATATTTTTTTGGGTCACTCTTTATCTGTACAACACAGCAGACAATCTAACATCGGAATAAGTATCTGAACATTGATGCAGTCCCCAGAATCTCATTTTTCACAATACCAAAAAATGTTGGTAGCAAACACGTTTTGAACCATTCTAGTTCTCTCAAGGATTACAGTAAGAGTTAAGAGAAAGATGAAAAATGACAAAAATGTGCAAGATATATAAAATTAAGAATTATATTGTTTGGTCAAGTCACATAAGAACGCCATGATGGAAACTGAGGCAAGAATACCTACGTATCTACAGGTCAGATTTTCTTAAGACTAGTACAGGCTTCCTTCCTAGACTCTGATTGGTAGAATGCCTTATCTTCTGTCACCTCTGCAACAGGGGAATCATCCGTGAAAGCCAAACGTGATCTTCCTGTTCACCTTCAATGAGTCTTCTTCTGGAACTCACATGGCAATTCCCTTCAGTAATTTTCTTCTGAATTGCCTTGGAACAAACCCTCACCAATTCACTTACTTTCAGCATTACTTTAAACAAATCTTCAACAGCCACCACTGTCTAGATCCATGTGTCGGCCACCTTAACTTTTCCATCTAAGTTGTTCTCAGAATTTTCAAGGCAGTCTTCTTTTGCCAGCTCATTAGCTTTCCTTTTCTCTCCTTTATCAGAATTTTCCTATGGGAAATTAAGCCACCTGCCCTACTCACAGGTTTGGTTTATCTGCTCACTAAATAAGGATGGTTAGTTGGTTGTCTGCGTGGACATAAGATCCTTCGCTGGGAAGACAGGGTTGAACACAGACTTTCAGAGTTGATTTGAATTTCAAAATAACCAGAAGATAAAGATTACTTATAACTGGTGTAGGGAAGGCAAAGCCAACTGGTTTCTGAGGGATCCTTTTGGATGGTCTCATAAATCAGTGGGCTTTTTTGCATTCACTTTGAGTGCCTTTATAATTCATTATATAAAGATACCGAGTCTGTCTTATGAAGCAGGATTCCCACTTGTTTCTCCGAGCTAAACAGGCTCTTCCAATTGCTCATTTATACTGAATTTCTAGAAATACTTCACTGCTTATAACGTCACATTTTAAAGAAGCTAATGCCCCTTATTTTATGTCTTTGATTTGATGTCAGTTCTGTTGAGATACAACAACCAGGAACTGATCAGGTCTTTTCTGTTCAGTTCTGAAATTCAGCATTATTTATTGTCCCTTGGCAATTTGGCTCCAAGGTGAAGTTCTGTTTTTATTAAAAAGCAACATGGACACTGAAGCATATGACACCAACTTCCTATATTAGTATGCTTTCAAGCTTTTGGAAATGCCATTTATGTAAATTCTTGTTGAAAATGGGCAAAAAGAACAATTTGATTAAATATAGGCTTAAAATGATCCTTCTTCAGATGATAGATGCCCTTAATGTATCCATCCTAATTTCTATTTAAATCTAAATTGGAGAAAAACAATATTGAACCTTTGAAAAACCTTTAAAAAAAAACCAAGTTCTTAAGCTTGGAAATGGAATGTCAACATATTATTTCTGTTTATGTTAGACATAGTTCTGTAATATTATGAACTCACAATTGTAACTCTACACATGAAAGATTTTGTCTGCTTTACCTTCCCATCTCATATGGAAAGAATGCATATCCCAGCAAACAGAACTACATATTAGAGAAGACATATTCTGACTTATATTGTATGACCTAAGGTAAAGAAGTGTCATCATTCAGAAAGAAAGGTTCAAAATTGCCTTTATTTAAAAAAAAATCAAGTATTTTTAGCTGCAGACATATATTTGATTAAGAAGTCCTTTAATCTAGATATATGCATCGTTTCTTTCAAAGTAGTATCTCTGCTTCGCAACTGCACCAGCCCATTCTCTAGTGTGGCATCACTGATCAGGATTGTGAAGAGTACACCCATTTCATCATACCTATCAACAGGAATAAGAAAAAGAGTTACTATCCAGTGTATGCAACAGCAGCAGTATCAGGCATGTATAGTAGGAAAGCATATTTTCGGAATCAATTAGAATGGGTCCCCAACCCATGGGCTGCGGTCCACTACTGGGCTGGGACCTATTCAGAACCGGGGCACGAGCAGCGGGCTGGCACATTTGCACAGCTTGACTTGCGCAGTGGGTAGGTGTGCATGCACACACACGTGCTCAATTTACACAAGTCAAGCTGTATGTGCATGCCGAGTGCGCCAGTCCACCACTCGCGCAGTCCAGTTCTCCTCCCGCCAGCTGGGCCGCCAAGCCACAAAGGTTGGGGACTACTGAATTAGAGAGTAGATATAATCCATTTACATTTTCTAAATTCCTTTAACAAATAATTGCTTACATTACAAATGGAGTCCTGAATTTTCAAGACCTAAACAGTAGATGGACTTGTATTTCACTCTAAACCATAAAGTACTTTGTATAAATCTGATTTAAGTGGGAACTTATCCAAGTGTGATTTATCCGATAAACCACAATTATGCTACTTATTTATTCTGTCAACTCACTAAACTGTATGTGTTAAGGCATATGATTAAATTCAATTTACAAATAAATGCAGCCATCATTTTTTGGTATCTTAAAGTTAATTGGTTTGCTCAAAATGACTTTGAGCAAATTTAACAACTTGTCAATATTATACATTTTCCACATTTATCTCTCAACATTAAATTCTGAATTATGCCCCTTTTCTCCTCCTTACTTTGTATAAAGCTGCTCCAAAGAGGATTGCATGGTTTCAAGATAGCCAGGCCAAACAGTAATCTCATTTTCTAACAATTCCTTGAACAACTCTTGGCACACCTTTGAGGGAAAAAAACCTTTAATCATTAAATGAAAAGACAAAACTGCAATGATACAAAAGTTTACATCTGGCACTAAGGAGATTTAAATACATGATACTTTCTGGGTGAAAAAGAAAAAAAATCCTTATGCTAACTTTGGATCATTTCTTCCAATACATTTTATTTTTAATTTTCTATATTTTTTTGCAAAATTCAGGATCTAAACTATTTTTTTTGTAATTACTTAAGATTTATTAGCATTGCTAGGTATAAGAGCTTGGTGCTCTGAGCTCCCATCCATGATAAGTGGGTCCTATTTTATTAGACTTTTTCTTACGATTCAGGAGTTTTCATACAATATCTGTATAATGTGATGCACTTCTAATATTGAATGTAGGTTTACCCTACACTAATACTGAACAGAATTATAGAGAAAAATTCTCTACTTGAGTCCTGGTAAGCAAGAAGCCAAAAACTTTGCAAAGGTGTTACAGGGGTAAAAGCTTTCCAGAAGCAATCAGAAGATTTTTAAAAATGGATCAAAATCTTATGCTGCCTGTTAAATCAGAATCACAAAATTGGAAATGACCTCAGATTATGTGGTCCATCACTCTGCTTATCACTCTGCTTATCACTCTGCAGATCCTCAGAAATATTCCGCTGTTATGAGTGGGATTGAGCTAAACAATTTATCCATTTACTTAGATTTAATTTTTAATAATACAAATTATATTCAATTTATTTTAATTACTTATTTTCCATATTAGATGCCCCAAATTTAAACCTTGTGTGATCAAATGCAGCATGCCAATTGGTACAGAAGCTTGATAGAGCAATCTTTATAACTCTGATGAACTTAAGAGCAGAATGGAGATTCTCTGTCCAGTTTTCCTATAATCACATAATATAATTTTATAGTGACTCAGTACCAAGAAATTAAAAGATGCTTGCTCCTGGGGAGGAAAGCTATGGCAAATCTAGACAGCATACTAAAAAGCAGAGACATCACCCTGCCAACAAAAGTGCGTATAGTCAAGGCCATGGTTTTCCCAGTTGCAATGTATGACTGAAAGTTGGTCCATAAGAAAGGCTGAGCGTCAAAGAATTGAGGCCTTTGAACTATGGTGCTGGAGAACACTTCTGCGAGTCCCCTGGACTGCAAGGCGATCAAACCGGTCAGTCCTAGAGGAGATTCAACCCTGACTGCTCTTTAGAAGGCCAGAGCCTGAAGTTGAAACTCAAGTACTTTGGCCACCTAATGAGAAGGAAGGACTCACTGGAGAAGAGCCTAATGCTGGGAAAGATTGAGGGCAATAGAAGAAGGGGACGACAGAGAATGAGGTGGCTGGATGGAGTCACTGAAACAGTAGGTGTGAGCTTAAATGGACTCCAAAAGATGGTAGAGGACAGGAAGGCCTGGAGGAACGTTGTCAATGGGGTTGTGATGGGTTGGACACGACTTCGCAATTAACAACAGCAACTAAGGGACATGCTTTTAACAAAAGCTTTTCTAGTGCAGACCTAACTTCCATAGGTATCAGCTTCAGCGTTAGGCATGTTAACAGATTGGTGGATCAAAAATATTTCTCCTCTGCACAGCAGAACCCTTGACCCAACAATAAGTACAGAAAAGCCATATATACTGAAGTTGTTTTCTTTAATGTATATAGAATTAAATCTGCCCTATGGTTACACTATACTTTCCTGGAAACACCCCAGCATTGAATGTAGATTCTGACTAAATTTTTTTTTGGGGAGAAGGGTTTTTATCTTTTATCTTTAGAGCTTGGCCAAAAAAATTAGATGGAAAGTGCTTTTTTTAAAAAAAATCAGCTGCTTTTGTTCAAATAGAGACATAAAAACTATTTAAAAAATCTTGCTGTGATAGCTCACCTGCCTCAACTCGACTGTTGGGCCCCTTCCCATATCCAAAGCTACTTTGATGGGTGCCAAACATGGATGAAGTTTTAGGACCTGAAATAAAACATTTTTGAAAAATAACGTAAAAATAACAATTGCAAATATTTACAGAGAAGGACAGTTCTTAAAGCTAGCTTCCTTGTCTCAGAATACTCCTGCTGGGGAAAATGAAGGCGATACTTGCTTAGTCCCTCCACTGCAACCTCCAGCGGTTGTTTCTCCATGCCTTCAATCTTCAGAATTTGAGGGGGAGGAAGAAGATTCACACATGCAGTAGATGGGGAAAGGGTCAAAGATCACTCTGTTTCCTTATGGAAAGTTTCTATATCCAACCCACTGAAAGCCATGCAAACTGCATTTATAGTTTTCAAATTTACAGCAATGGAATCTTTAATCCTCCAAACGAAAAGACTCAAAACAGGAGACAGCATTAAACACATTTTCTGAACACAATCGCAAGGGAAGAATCTTATGCTCAGCTTCCATTTGCATCGATTTAATTTAATTTAGGAATATGAATCACCTTTCTCTGCAGAGCTTTCTTTTTGGTCAAGCCATTTTCAGACACTTGCATGCTGTCATAGAGGTACGCTAATACTCCGCTGTCCAAATTGCCATTCAGAGAGAGGACATGAGGAACAACATGCTTTCTCCCGTCTCGACCCTGAAGAAGAAACATCAAAATGTGCATTCAGTTAATGTGCCCACATTTCAGCATTACCACCTATATTGCTCATATTATATCAGAAGGGATGGTGCAAAAAAAAAAAGTGACGGTGCTCACATAACAGCACCAAAGAGTTTAATAAAACTTACATGCAATCTTGATACGTTTCCTGGATACATTTGTAATAGTTCATGGTCTCCCAGCATTTGCAGAGTTTCTATTGTTTCCTTCCCCCAGGGAAAATTATAATACAGATTGTTTCCTTTTCTTCCTTCTTCATTGTGAGGGCCACTGCTGAAGTTGGATGGGCTTGTGGCAAACTATTAGAAAGTAATATAAATATGCAGGGATTTACAGACTAAGTATATTAAAAAGTAATGTAAATATGCAGGGATTTACAGACTAAGTATATTCCAGGTACACTCAAATTAAGACTACAAATATTTATCTTAATTCTCAACAAACTGAAAACTGTATGCTTTTCACCTTGGAAAATAAGTACATATTCACTTTGAAAAATATGGTTAGGAAACAACATATAGCTCAGAGCCATACTATACAGGCACAGACTGCAATTTTTGCCGATATAGGAAAAAAATTATCCTAATTCTAACAAATTGTAAAAATTTATCTTAACATCCCCCAAAGTATTTGTGAAAAAGTGTTTTTAAAAATCATTTGAAATTTTTCTGTTTAAATTTCAAATTAATTTTGGACTGTTACCTATGGAAATTGAATCTTTTGGTTTGCAATTGCTGGTTTTCTGAACTATTCAGAAGAAAAGTAATTCGGTTACCATTAGATTAGCATTTAAAGCAGTGAGCTGAATGAATTAAATGTAAAAATATCAATTTTACTTTCAACTTCACAGCAGTTTTTTCAGAGGACCTATTCAATATTTTGCTAATTTTAACATCTAATATAGGTAAGATCTCTCTAAATACCTTTCTCCACCATTGGAGCCGCTGACGTAACCAATAGCCAAGCCACTGTCCAGCTGTTCTGGCAGAGCTGTACCAAACAAGGGATGCCATTGTCCTTTCACCTGTTCTTTAAAGAATACCAAAAAGAGGTAAACAAATAAGCAAGTTGTTTATCTTCCAAGAAAAGGCACATATCTACAAAAAAGAACTGAGGAATCTGGATTACTGTACCTCATAGGATTTGTGTCATTTGGATGAAAACATACTCCTATTTGCGCAATTCCAAAAGGCAGTCTCTGGTTTACCAATTCCAGACAATCAATATAATGCTCTAAAGCACCTATCAACATAAATTAATAAACATTAACAATTGATGCATTACAATATTTCAGGATAATTTCATTTATCCAGAAGAGAAACAGCCTGTGGATGAATATATGCAAATATGCTATGCAGTGATGTAAATGTCTCATAAAATCTCATGATTCTAATGCTTGATTATACCATATAATGACCTAATCTCAGACATAATAACACTTAAAATACCTGCATTTTCAATTAATAACTACAGTGCCATCTCTGTACCGTTAAATGAAAGTTTAAACTAAGCATAGGAACACAACAGTCACATAACCATAAAAACATAGAAGTCCTGGATTAGGCAACAACTAACCACAAACACACCAAAATAGCAAAATGTTCATAATGACATTATAATGCAAGTTCCTTCTTTCCTTGTGGAAAAGTACCAGCACTCTTGTGCATTTTTATCACCTACTGTCTCCACTTTGTGGTAGTGCAGACAAGTAGCACCAACCACTAATACTAACACAACCTTTATTATACAGTTACAGAATCTTGCAAGTGAAAGTACCTCTCCTGTCCCTCCTTTTTACTCCCCCAAAAGCTAGGGAGTACTTTCTCTTTTTTGAGATACTTTCTCCATTCCCACTTCTCCTTTGGATTCAGATTTCATGTATCAGGAGTGCCTAGGCCAGTGGTGGCGAACCTACGGCACGCGTGCCAGAGGCGGCACTCAGAGCCCTCTCTGTAGGCATGCACGCCACTGCTGCCAGCAGCTTGCACAGGTCCATTAGGCCCAAACCCAGCAAGCCAAAGGCCACCCTAAGCAGGGAAAGCTGGATCCCCATCAGCACCATGGCCCCCCAATCCCAGCTAGGATTGCGTGCCTCCCTCCCATCTATGCTTGGCCTCCTGCCCACTGCCCCACCCGCCAGAGACCCCCTGGATCTCCCCCAACCCTGCCCGGCCCCCATAGGCGTCTCCCCCATGAGCAACATCGAGGTGGCCATGCCCACCCCAGCCACGCACACCCAATCTGCCATGACAACTGCAGCCACGCCCACCCAGTGGGCCACGCCCCCATGCCCCCCCTGAGGGCACCACAATGCTGATGCGGCCCTGGCACTTTGTGATAAATAAGTAGGTTTTGGGTTGCAGTTTCAGCACTGTCTCTAAAAGGTTTGCCATCACTGGCCTAGGCTGCAGCTCTTCCTCCTGTCTCCCAAGCTCATCCCCACATGCCATTATACACTTACTTTTACCTTACAGACACATCTGCCCAAACCCCACATACTGCAACATTTCCTGACACACAAGAGTCAACAGAGTGCAGCCTGTTCACAGATTCATGGACGCGTGAACTTCAATTTTATAAGTTGGCTTAATTGTGGTATATAAGAGCTGCTATCATCGAATGCCCGACCCCGAGAGACATTATTGGTGATCTACTGCAAATGACATCCACATCTCCATTCTGATTTCCCCTCTGACTTCCGCGTTACAGGCCTTTCTCCCCCCCCCCCCCGACCAGAAGTAACAATCTACAGAAGTGACATCCTACCGTGAAGAAGGTTGTCGCGAAGCGTCCCAGATCGGGCTAGCATTTTCTGCAAGGCGGCGAGCGGCTGCTCTCCGTCCGATCCGGCCTCCTGCAAGGTCTCCCCGACGGTGCGCGGATGCACCAGGCGCAGGGCCTCCCCCGGGGGCCCGTGGTCAGCAGCGGGCCCGAGCCGAGCCGGGCCCTCCACGCCCAGCACGTGCTCCCGAAAGACCACCACGGCCTCCCACCACTGCGCGGCCAGGTTCTTCTTCAGCGCCACCCCCAGAGGCCCGAAGGCCGGGTGGTCCCCTCGCAGGTAAGAAGCCCAGGTCTGCTTGCCGCCTTCTCCTCCCCCTCCTCGGAGGAAATGCCGCCTCTGACAAGCAGCCAAGGCTGCTTCGCCGCACTCCTCGCCCGCATGGTCGCGGCTGCCGTTGCCGCCGCTGCTAGAAGACAGGCAGAGGCGCGACTGGGCTACCAAGGGAACGGCGGAGCCCCGGAAAAGCTGCGACGGCCCCGCGCGGCTCCCCGCCAGCAGCTTCAGGCTGTCGAGCTGCTCCCCCCACGGGGCTCCTGGCTGCCTCTCTCTCCGCCTCTTTCGGGAGCGCCTGTGGAGAAGACTGAGGGGCCTACCAGATACGGGGCAACCGGAGCCGCGCCCAGCGCTGCGAGTTATGGGAACGCCAGAATTTGCAAGGCACAAGCAGCCCCGGCGGGAGCAACGCCCGAGCCACATGTATGAAACGTCTTCGGGGGAACTTGATTGAAACGCGCATGCGCCGCTTCGCCCGGCAAACGTGTTCCTCGCGTTTGGCAACACTGACGAGACCGCAGAGCCTTTCGGGTGATAATGAACTACAACTCCCGGCATCCTTCGCTGTTAGCCATGCCGCCTGGGGCTGCCGAAGGTTTGTCTTCCTTCTGCTTTCGGCAGGGCTCTAATCTTAGTTTTTGAGGGTGAAAGCCGTCACCACAAATTAGTGAGATTTGAATGATATTCGCCATGCCCTCATCCAGTTAATTCAAGACGCTTAAAGGAAACTAACAGATGCCGATTGTTTTGACTAAGAAGCCTCGTGGCAGTAGAACACAACTAGAGTATTTCACAGGGCAATTTTATGTTGGATTGGCCTTCAGACTTTTATCTACCATATTGCAATATATGTAGTCCTCGACTTACGACAATTGAGCCCAAAATTTCCTTTAAACAAGGCAGTTGTTAAATGAGATGTGCTCCATTTTACAATATTTTCTGCCATAGCTAAGTGACCCAATTTTTAAGTACTGTACAGGGTAGACTTCACTAATGGCAACCGGGACCAGCAATTGTCACTTAGCAGCAGTTAAGTGTGGTATCTGTATTGCAAATACAACATTTAGCAAATATCAACGAGCGATGTGTATCAGAATCTTATTTCACTTATATTTAAAATGTGTACTTTTGCTATTTGGTATTTTTCATGAAGCCTGAAGTACTGCACTCGTACTTGAAGGTTA
This sequence comes from Protobothrops mucrosquamatus, assembly GCF_001527695.2. NCBI lineage: Eukaryota > Metazoa > Chordata > Lepidosauria > Squamata > Viperidae > Protobothrops > Protobothrops mucrosquamatus. Next base: position 496,357 of record NW_015386491.1, on the reverse strand, counting down.
TAGGTTTCAACAGTAAAGATATATACTTCATTACTGATGAATGCTGAAGGCCTATTTTTGTCCCCTTAACTATTATTTAAGAATTCATTTATCTCCTTGAACATCTGGAAACCTACTATGCAAATTAAGATTTGGATTGACACAATCACTGACTCAATAGGCCAGAGGAAATTTCTATCATGCAACATAATCCCATTCTGGGCAAGTTGAAACATATCAACTCAATTATTTACATTTACCTGAAGTACAAGTTTATTTCTTAACATATTTGATAAGCCTAAAATAATTTAAGAGCACCTTAGTCTAATGGTCAAGGCTGCAGACTGGGAGATTTGAGTTCTAATCCTAGCTTTAAGCACAAAACTAGCTGGAGGGCCTTGGGCCAGTCACTTTCTCAGCCCTAGGAGATGAGGCAAATCACTTCCAAAATGTTGCCAAGAAAACTGCAGAGGCAGGAGTCAACACTGACTCAAAGGCCCAAAATCTCTAGAATGTGTGCATGTGTGTTTGGCACATTTGTCAGCCTTATGGTTGTTATTTAGAACATATCTAATTCCCAAAACCATTTTAGACACTGAAGTATCTGAAGCTGTAATCTGCCCATATCAGGAATCTAGGTTTACATTGCAAGAGAGCAGATTAAGTCTACAAAAAATCAAAAGTATAGTAGAAACTTTTCTATTGACATCTTTTATTAAAAGGTATTAGGTTTTCATGAGAATGTTTAGTATCCCTTGGAATTCTTCCCCAAAATTCAGGAACCCAGTTATAAATCTCCAAAATTATCTTTGTTGAAGGTTCAACTAGCCTAGTAACAGTCTATTTCCCATGTAGCTGCAAAAAGCAGTGCAGGGGGAGGGGGGGAGAGCAAGAAATATTTTCCAATGACATAATGAACCAGTTCCTGCTCAGCTCCATCTGACAATTGCCAAGTCAGTCTCAAAAGGCTTGAAAGAGATACAGGTAGTCATGTTTTCCTTTCTTTGGTTTCCAAAGATTTCACAATCACTACATCAAATTTGTGCCCTTTGTAGCATTAACAGGCTAGCCGTAGTTAGACTAATACATCACTCAAATCACAAGAAAATTCCGTTTTGAAATACCTTTATTGGAAGGCCATGCAATGCCTTCTGTTGCTGTTATTTCAAATCACTGTACATTTACTTTGTGAAAACAGTCTGCATTTTCTAGTACAAAAAACTAAAAATCATTCAAGGAATGTAGAGAATATTCAACTTAAATAGCGGAAAAAGTGCACCACTGTTACTGCTGCACTGCAGACCTTTCTGCCTGTTCCATAAGATATTAAATAACTATCTTTTCTCAACACACAATATAAAGAGCAATTATGAAAAACAAGACATTTAAATAGACTAAGTTATTGGGTATAATTTGCTGGCATTGGATAACCTATCATTGGCGTACCACCAGTTGCAGGGTACGCATACTGTTGTTGGTTCATTGCACTGTGCATGTTTGCCATGTTATTTCCATACTGCTGGTCATAGCCATTTTGATAGGCTGGAGTGCCAGCCCTAAATCCACCTTGCATGCCAGCTGCTCCAAAGTTGTTACCAAAGGTAGTTCCGTTACCAAAACTTTGAGCACCAAAGCCACCATTCTGGGCTTTTGCTCCAAAGTCTCTCTTGCCCACTGCACCATAGGTTCTTTCAAAGTTTTCCCTTTCTCTAAAACCAAATCCACCTCTTTTACCCGCAGAGTATCTGTCACGTCGGTCCCCTCTGGAACGACCTGCAAAATGAAAAAGCAAAATTAACAGGATCTTCCCTTACTCCCAAGTTTCTTCCTCCAAATGCGCTCTTCTTGGAGGCTTACACTACCTTCCCGTTGAACAGAGATATGCTTAGATTCAACGTATTTTACATAGTACAATTAAAGCAGTAAGAAATGTATCTTTGCCAAGCATCATTACCAAAAATCTCTATTTCAGGCACTGAAATATTTAAGCCAAAAGGCAATTAAGAATCAACAGGTTAGGTAAGTCGTGATTACCTGAGCCTCTGTCTTCAACCAACTGGAGCAATTTGGGGTTGATTGCTTGATTAGCTTCACGAAGTACAGAGATGAGGTCGCTTACTTGTTTTATATTATTAGGTGTGAAAAATGTGTATGCTGTGCCTGTTTTGGTGCTGCGGGCAGTTCGTCCAATTCGGTGGATATAGTCCTCTGAGGAGTTTGGGTAGTCATAATTGATGACAAATTTCACATCTTCCACATCTGTAAAGTGTTGCAGTGCAGCAAAAGCAATGTACAAAATTTTGCACACCACAACAGCCAGATGAAAAAGCAAGTTAGATAGTAACAGATCTTAAGATGGTAACTGCTGAAAATAATGTTAATTATTCCAAAAAAAAAAAGAAAAATTGAGTTATCGATGCACTGTTCCCTCTGAAATTCTTTGTAATTTATCCCATGATCTAAATCCTTACCAGAGTGCCCCTACAAGTCAAGTGACATCTGAACGCTTCTTGCAGTAGGACCAATAAGTTCACAGTAGCCTCTTCATGTGCTCCCAAGGACCTCACTTTAAACATGAGGTCTTGCCACGCACCAGAAGCTCAAAAAGAGGGCCACACTGCTCATCTTGCCAAGACCTTTTAACCGCAGCTGCAAGAAAAACATACCTGTCCCCGAAAGGTCATCAAGTTGTTTTCATGCACTGTGTCTCGTCAAGGCAAGAGCTTCCAAGAAGCCAGCGTTCACTTGAGTGTCTCTCTCTCTGGCAGGTCTCGACATGACGGTTAGGGTATAGGTGACGGAGGAACTCCAGGTTTGAAAAGCCACTGCTTTCCCACCCCAACTTGTAAATGAGAGGTGGACTTTCAAATTTCATGTGCCAGTACTCACCAATTTGTTCAAGGCTCAGTACATTTTAAAGCTGCTCTCTCCATTTCAAAGGTTGGGAAAAAATACCAGGCCACTGAAGTTTGATTATTCTTCAACATTTCAGCAAACTCACTGAAATCCAAAGACTCACGGACCACAGCAAACAATATGCACACAGACTAAACAGCAGTGCACCATGGCAAGTCATGCAAAGCATGGAACAGTAGAAATAACCGGGCAAAAGTGAACCGTGAATGAAGCTACCGTTTGAGAGAACAGTTTATGGGACCGTAGTTTTAGTCTTTGCCTTTTGAAGATTACTGGCACACAATGATCAACTTTCACCTCTCTACCGGACTGGAAGCGTCCAGACGATCACTTCCACTAGTCCTCCATCCCCCTCGAGTCCTCCGATAGTCATGCCTAGGCCTTGCCACAAAGACTGCACCTTTATGTGAAAAAACTTAGAAAAACGCAGAGGTTAAAGAAAGCAATTAACTTTCTTTAAAAAAAAATTGTGTATCACCCAAGATTAGAGTCGTACTAACCTAGACCTCTGGAGGCAACATCTGTAGCAATCAGAATAGGAGCCTTCCCATGTTTGAATTCTGCAAGAAATGGCCAAGTTAGTTTGCTTCACTAAGTATTTTGCAGAATAATTGTTTATTATCCTTTTTACTCACCATTTAAAACCCAGTCTCTCTCCTGCTGACTTTTATCACCATGGATACCCATTGCTGGCCATCTGTAATTATATTTAACATTATATACCAAATACTTTCTCAAACCAGGAGCTCACCATTTGTCATATCAATCAGAAATGTATAGGATTCCTATACCAAAAATTATTCAGGCATAAAGCCTATTCCTTCAATTTATTTTAAAGAAAGGTATAGCTTACCCATCTCTCCTCATTTTTCTTGTTAGATCATCACATCTTCTTTTGGTCTCCACAAACACAATTGTCTTATTTTCTTTTTCACTCATAATTTCTTCCATCAATCGAATAAGCCTATCACAATAAAAGTAGAATTTAGTGATAAAATTGACTACCACATAAAAACTAATCTATGCCACCACTATGAAGAAAGTTAATCAAGTTTACTTACTTGTCATCCTTCTCTACATCATGACATACATCCACTATCTGCAGAATGTTGTGGTTTGCACTTAGTTCCAATGCCCCAATGTTGATGTGTACATATTCTTTTAAGAAGTCTTCTGCAAGTTGCCTAACTTCTTTAGGCCATGTTGCGCTCCACATCAGTGTCTGCCTATCAGGCTAGAAGTAAATTAATAGTTAACAATGTATTAGCTACTTCAATCGCTACCTACAAACAAGAATATTCCAAGGCAGAATTTCCTATCATTCAGCACATTATTAAACATGAATATTTATACTTACTCTAATCTGTTCGACAATTTTTCGGATCTGAGGTTCAAATCCCATGTCAAGCATTCTGTCAGCTTCATCAAGAACAAGGTAAGTGCATCTCCGTAGGTTGGTTTTGCCAGCTTCTAAAAAATCTATGAGTCTACCAGGTGTTGCAATGCAGATTTCCACACCTGAAAGTAGTAATAAATAGGGTGAATACACAGTTCTATAATCTCCTAAATCATGTTTAAGAGAAATCTGCTAGTCCTTTTTAATACCTCTCTCTAGATCACGTATTTGTGGTCCCTTTGGAGCACCTCCATAAATACAAGTAGACTTTAAACGGCAAGCTCTACCATATTCTGCAGCCACCTGCTGCACTTGCTGAGCCAATTCTCGAGTTGGTGCCAGCACCAGACACTATGGAGAGAAATCCAAATCCAAAATTAAGACAAAATTACTGAACTTGTTGCCACTTAAGTTGTATTAAATGCCACAAGCATCAAATTTAGACTTAGTTGTATCAAAAATAAACCCATTGATATCAATAGGATTTTAGTTACAATTAATATAATTTGAACCATTTTACTGACTCCAGCCTAGAAGGTATGTTACTTCATTTAAGAGAAATTCCTTTAAATATACCAATATAGTTTGACTTTAAAAGGTAATGCTAAAATTTAATTGATCTTACTTTCCCACTAGGAAACAGACAAATTTCAACTTAATTCTACTAAAAATACTATTGTATTGCAGGGACAATCAAAACTAACTTCCATCTCCCTCTTTCCCAAAATAAGGGTCATAGGTTCAAATACTTACAATAGGTCCATCTCCTCGCTCTAGGAACGGTTGATGATTTATATGTACTATGGCTGGCAACAAATACTATTAAGAAAAGAGAACGAACAATTGTTAATCATCTTAAGGCTATGTTTATTAATTTAAGATATATTAAGAACTGCAGTAATTACTTACAGACAATGTCTTCCCTGATCCAGTTTGTGCTACACCAACCATATCTAGTCCACTCAAAGCAACAGGCCAGCCTTGTGCCTGAATAGCAGTTGGTTCTGTAAAGTTCTGTCTCTGGATTACTTCCATAACATTTGCTAGAAGAGAAAGCACATGTCTAATTAACAGTCCAAAAATCTACTTTAAAATTGTTAGGCTACATTACCAATATTTTCTTACCAGGAAAATTAGCTTCATAAAAATTCATAACTGGTTTGGGACAGTTATGGCCTTTAACAGTGATTTCTTTGCTTGCTCTATATTGTTCAATCTCTTGCTGCAAAGATAGGAAAATATCATTTCAGTGGACCACATTTACAAGAATCAATACTGCTTTTAGAGTACAATCTTACTACCAGAACTTAAAATACAAGATAAGTAAAAGCAGTTTCCATACCATAGCACGCCGGGCAACATCAGGATGTTCCTGATAGAAATTTTTTTCAAATTTGGGAAGCTCATCTAGATTCCATTTCTTCTTGGTAAGCTTTTCTCCAGGATTTCCAAATTTCTTCCCCCCTAAAGATCCCCCTCTACTTCCTCCAAAACGAGGGCCACCAAACCTGCAATGGCAAATTACAAAAAAAAAAAAAAATTACCTAAAAGCTTACAAACCATACTGTTTTTACAAAATGAAACTCTTATTATAGCACTGACGTTTATTACCGCCAACCTCAAAATTAATCCACCTTGGGCCCTAAAGCACAAGTGGAGAAACTAGGAATGAATCCAAACTACACAATATGTTCCAAACAAAACGTATTTGGGCACTCCCTCTCTGCGTCAGACTCTGAAGTGGGCGGGAATAATTACGAAACCTACCCGATTTCAGCAAGAAGCTGGCTTTTCAAGCGACAGGATTGTTTTAAGAGATTCGTAAAAAGGCAGCTTAGCACGGCCTGTGAGGCAAGGTTTGTGCGCAAGCGCCGGCGAATACCGAAGGGTTTTCTAAAGCCCGACCGCTATGTCGGAAAGCATCGTCGCCCCCCTCGGCTCCAGAGTAAATCAGCCGCTGCCCCTGGCTCCGCTTTTGTCTGCGGCGCAAATCAGACGCGGTGGCGGGGGACGAAGGGGGCGGCCGGCGCTGCGCCCTCCCACACATAAAGGGAATTCGGGTCGAGCGGCTCCAGGGGGGCTCCTCTTTGTCTTTTTCCGTCTACGCCACATTTTCCGGCGGCGCGTCCATTTTAACGCCGGGGCGGGGATAAGAGAGAAGCAGGCGGAGAGGAAGAACAAAGACGACGACGACGGCGGCAGCAGCAGTGGCCGCCGCCGGCATTTTGATTTTCCTCTCAGCCACCGCATGGCGGGGCCAATCATTAAACAGCCGGGGCCATTTTTTTTTAGACATAAGGAAGCCGCTTTCGACGGAAATGCAGCGAAGACGGTGCTTTTAATCGCACCTCTTCTCTCTCCCCCCCCCCTGCATTCCGGCACCTTTTCGACCCTTTTTCCCGCCAACGCAATCCATCCGCCCCCAAACCCTACAGCTCTCCCTCGCTTCCATCCGGCCGCGGCTTTCAAGAATTTCGGCTCGGCTCTCTTTCGAGGCCTCGGGCACCGATGCTCCCTTCCCGTGGCGCGCGGCCGTCGGTGGCGCCGGGGAAAACGGCGCGTTAAGCCTCCGCCGCCATTTTAACGCCCCAGCTTCCCACCCGGCACAAGAAATGGCTGAGCCTCGGCGATGGCCGAGCCGACTCAACCGAGCCCCACGGCTCACCCGCGGTCCCTCTCACTGGAATACCCAGGCATGTTGACGACGGCGATGAACACGGCCTTAACAGCGCGGGGATCGAGAAGACCGCAAGCCAAATTGATGCCGATGACGAGGGCGACTGAATGGGGAGTGGCTGAACTGCCGGATGCCGGTTATATACCCGGCACCGCCACGAATGTCGGGAAGCCGGGTCCTGACGTCACTGAAAGTCCCACCCACTTCTGTGCTGCTCTACGCGTTCTTGTTCGAACGGCTGAAGGGCTCTCTCCGTTTTTCCTCGGAGGCGGGACTTAGACGCGAGTGGCGCGTGCGCTGTAGCCTATGAGGTGAGCAGGCGCCCTTCTGTGAGCTGGGCGGCTGGCGAGGAAAGTTGCCTTTTTCATCTCCGAGAAACGGAGAGGCTCAGCCCACGATGTCGTCACTCCAGCTCTGTAATTTCGGGCTCGCTTAAAAGGCTTTGCCCTTCCCCCATTTGCCTCTTTTCTGCTTCGTGCCCACTCATTTCAGAATTTGAGTTGCCCACGGTTGCTCAGACCCTAGTGTATTTCGTATATCTCAAGGGATTTGGGCTGTTTTCCCTAGCCTAGAGCCTTAAATAATATAAGCAAAAGTTTGAAGCTCTTCTCCTCTTGTACATCTCGAGCCTCTGAGCATCCTGGATTTCCACACAACTTTTATCAAAAAGTCTCTGATCATTCAACCAACACAACACAGCACAACCAACACAAAGCCTAAAAAGAATCACACTGCTATACATCAAGAATACCTCAGAAACCCCCAACAGACTAGTACAATTACATGGAATCAGGATAGCACACAAGAGAACTAAAGCCCTTCAAAACATCCTTAGCAAACTAAAAGACCCAGCAACCTCAGAAGAAAAAACAGTCTTCTACAACATACAGTGTAAGAAATGCAACAAGTACTATGTAGGACAAACAGGCAGAAGACTGGCAGAACACATCCATGAATACCAACTAGCAGTCAGAAGACACGATGAAAATTATTTAATTTCACAACATATAGACAGATTTAACCATAGTTTCAGCTGGGAAAATGTGACAGTCCTAGACCAGGCCAAGTACAAAAAATGTCAGGGAAATTCTAGAAGCCTGGCACTCTGACAAATTAGCCATCAATAGACACACAGACATTAGCAACATCTATATATTATGCAAAAGACACAATAAGCCCAAAAGGGAACAAAAAGACCCAAGCACCTCTTCACCAGTAATCAGCACCCAGATCAGCATAGATTAATTCCAAGGTTAACATTAGACCAACAATCAAGTAAACAAATACCCCAATCGAGAAACTGCCAAAGAGCCAACAGTAAACAGCCCAACCAAAGAATCTTTAATACCACCCCCACCAACACTGACAGGGCAAGCCACCAAAATATAAACTGAGAGCAAATCACTCTCCTTACTTTCACTAATAATGTTACCTAGTTTGGGTAATGAAATGCCTGCAAGAAAACAAGCAAGCTCAGAGAGTATCAAGGACCCCTCATCCTGGATTTATTATCATGATGTTCAGTTCTGCTTTCATGCTTAGCTAAGGGACCTTGCATTCTTACACAACTGAATGACCTTATTCTCCCTTGGATTCCTACATGGTTGTTTCTATCACCAGTTTTGCTCCAACATATGACTTTGTTGAAGTCTCCATATGGTCAGCCTGCTTTATTGTGCAATCAGTTCCATGCAGCACCATAGTATTATAGTATTTATAATGCATATTTATATATGAAACAGAGTTCAGGATGCATAGCCACCTTCCTACAAATTAGCAAGACTTTCATGTCTAATCTCTGTTTTGGCAGGAAAAGTGTGCCTGGTTTTCATTCCACCGCAAAAATATCCATTTGGCAAAACATGAAACTACAGGAAAACCATACAATTGACATGTGTTGACAAAACCTCATGCGTTCTACGAGAGTTTTGCATAATAATTGTATAATAAATCTAGCTACTACCTTTAATGTAATGACATATTCAGATTGGCTGAGAAGTTGCTTACCACAGTTCTTCCAGTATGTCTTTATTAAGACAGCCAGTAAGGTGGGATAGTTCAAGGGGTGAATTAGGAATGGGAGACACAAATTCCATTCTATTCCCAATTATGAAAGCTCACTGGACTTTTAGTCCCACTATTCCAACCCAGACTGCTCTACAAGGTGGTTGTTCTGGAAAAAATAGGTAGAGGGAGTTCAGTAATTCAGCAATATGATAGGTGGAATGTCAACATATTGCTTTTCCTTTCACTGTATTTTAGCTTGGAAAGCTAGAGTGTACTAAATATGTGACTGCCATGAAAATTTATTAAAAAACACAAGAGCTTTCTGCCTCACAGTAAAATTAGTACTGCAGCCCTTTTGAATGCCCAATCCAACAGGCCAATATGTATATTTAATACAAAGGAATTTAATTACATTGCTGTAATATTGCATGGTTAAAGAGTCAGATCACTAATAATATACTGCATATTCTGCTTAACCTATTTTAGTTGCTAACATCAGCAATAAAATAATAGTGCAAGAATAGCAATATATTGACACAAGAAAAAAGTTTACTTTGTCTAATATATTGTTTAGGAAAACTTAATACAACTAAGAAAGAAAAAAATAGCAATATTTGTATTGATGATTGAGCTTAACATAAAACAAGCAGACATGGTATTCTAAATCTGGAACAGCACAGTAGATGCTAAATAAACCTAATCAAAAGAATGAGAAAATAGCATATAGCTCCCCTTAAGGAATATATTACAGTCCCATCATAGTGATAGAATATTCATTACTGCAGAGTTTCAGAGAGCAATAGTGCTAAACAACATCACACCAATGGAATTAAAACAATCCTAGCATACTATTCTGCTCCCAAGTGACAAATCAGGAAAGAGACAATCAGAAATAAGGTGATGTTAACACAAAATTGTCAACTTTGTGCAGGAAAAACAGGGATTGAAAACAACAGTTAGTCTGAACAAACACACCAGTAGCAAGCATAAGCCACAAAAAAGCAGCAATTAGCAATGCCCATAGGACTTTCGTGCTTTTGACAATGATTCCAATGGGACTTTCAACACCTACCGTACAAGAAGCAAGATACAGGTATTCCTCAACTTATGACCACAACTGAGCCCCAAATTTCTGTTGCTAAGTGAGACAGTTGAGTGAATTTTGCCCCATTTTATGACCTTTCTTACCATAGTTGTTAAGTGAATCATTCCAGTTGTTAAGTTAGTAGCACAGTTGTTAAATGAATCTGACTTCTCCATTGACTTTGCTTGTCAGAAAATCACAAAAATTCACGTGACTCTGGGACACTGCACCCATCTGTGAGTCAGTTGCCAAGTGTTTTAATTTTGATCACATGACCACAGGCATGCTGCAACAGTTGTAAGTATAAAAACAGTTATAAGTCACTTTTCTTCAGTGCTGTTGTAACTTCAAATGGTCACTGCTGTAAGTCAAGAACTACCTGTATATATGTTGTTTTGAGGACGAAGAAATAAATAGCCATTTATTTAAGATGCTGCTTTTGATCTTAAAGGTGTCACTGATTTATGGCCTGATAACCTCTGTGGACCAACCCAGATATTTAGATCAGGAAAGGCTTTTCTAAAGACCCCTACTATCAGTAACTTAATTATCAGGGGCATCATAAAGAGTCTTCTTTTATATGGTTTCCAGGTTAAAGAATGTGCACCTTAAGCAGGTAGATTGGAACTCATTATCCAAATATATAAGAAGCTGGTAAAACACCAACTTTTGCCAAATGTTATTTTAATCACTAACTTAATTTTGGTTTTAGTTTTAGGTGTATTTTTTGATTTATTGTATACTTCATATTTTTTATGTGGTGTTAGAAAAAATGAAAACTTGTGGTATAAATTCAATAATAAATATTAAAAAATATGTTGATGTTTATTATTTTATATTTATATTCAGCAAAATAGCCTTTTGCTGTATATAGAAATGCTATGTGTACAGAAAATGTTGCCAGATGAAATGCAGCAACATCATATTCAGGTTGTTTGTCAAACTGGATGATTTGGGGATGGCCCAGAGGTGTTTAGTAGCTATAATGCCTTACTATTTTTTCATGTGTACTTTTCATTAATACAATAACTTTCTTGTGCTGTGGTTACTGTGCTGTACTAATTAAAAGACTCTTGGCTGGTCAAGATACAATCTCACCACATCAAAGTCGCTTTTCTAGATTAGTATGTGCATGGTTTGGTGTATCGCACAGATGTTTTGAATTATTCAGACACTACAGTATTATTCATTTCTATTTAATTGTATTTTCACTAATATCAAGATGTAGCATAACTGAACATACAGTAAGCATTGAGCCAAACAAATTTTAGTAATGCTACAACCTGGACTGTTTCGAGCACCTGAAAGTTTATTGTTTTTTTATAAAAGTTTTATTATTTTTTTAAAATTACAGTCTTTAGCGCTTAGTAAATAACATGTTGTCTGGGTTCAGATATTTTATATTAACTTCTTCAATATAAATCTGTTCAACACTACACAATCCAGTATTTTTTCCTTGATCCTCCTTTCTTCTCCATATTTTTTTCCATTTTCCCTTCATTACACCATTACAATTTTTAGTACTGTTAATGCATACAGCGTTAGATATAAGCATCTTCATCATATTTTACTAATACCATACAAATAACAACATCAATTCATAAATCAATAATGTCAATTCATTAATCAATATGCTGTTTTTCATGTTCTTGTTAAAGTTTGATTTCTCATCAGTATTTGAAATATCTTTATATCAGTTATGATTTTCTCAATATTAATTACATTTATATAGCTGAAAGTTTTATTCAAATCAATCCTCCTCTTATCTTCATATTTACCATATAAAAAAAAGAAAAAAAGCTATCTTAATTCTAAATCATATCTTGCATTATAAAGATCTAATTATATCTAAGGGTCTTCTGTTCTTTTAATCTTATTCAAAGAAGTATTTAAACATATAATACCCCCTCTAAAAGGTCCAATCTTCTGTTTTTTAAATCTGACTCTCACTTTCTTTCTTTGCCAAGTCGCTTTCCAAGCCAGGGCGATTAGATCACCCAAGAATTGTCTTTCTATTTTTGTAAAAATTGCTTGGCATGAGGAAGACAATTTAGGTAGGGTATTTGGGGGGGGGGATTCCACCCATTTATATTCCTTAAACAACTCCCTTTCTCCCTCCATTTCTCTTTTCAATCCCTGTCTCCCAAGGTGTGACATTTTCCTTAAAAGCTCTATATTCCCTTTTAAAAAATCTTTTTCCTTGCCATCAGATATATTTTGCAGACCTGAGGGGTAAAAGGTCTTTTGTGTTTTTGTTGTTATAGCCAAATCTTGTAGTATTTTGTTTGTATATAGTCATTTGTATTTCCCTTCTTTTATCTCTTCCATCTCTAAATCCATTTCCTCTGTTTCGACTTCTTTTTTTCTTTTAAATATTTTATTAATTTTCTAGTTTTACAATCATAAGTACTTAATAAACAATGTGTTGTCCTGGGTCCATTAGTAATTCAGTGGTACATATTAACTTCTTCAATCTAGGCCCAATATTACATCATCCAATGCTTCCTCTCTTCTTCCAGTAGTACACATTTTCCCCCATTAGGCAAATACAATTCTTATTGTTGTTAATACATATACAATTGAATATCAACATCTTTGTTACATTTTCCTAATAATATCAATAATGTCGGCTTAAAATATATTTTCTAACCAAAATATATCTTAATTGCATTTGCACTTAATATCCATTTGTTCAATTAATATCCTGTTTTTCCCGTTTTTTTTAATTTTAATTTTCCATCAGTGTTCAAAATGTCTCTATCGCTTATAATTTCTCATAATAAGTTATATTTGGGTAACCAAAAGCTTCCCTTATTCAAACCCTCTTAGCATTTTCATATTTCCCTTCTCTTACCAAAATATAATAGTCTAGTTATAAATCCTATCTTTCTAGTTATAATAATACTTCTATTTCTAACCATTATCTATTCTCAGCCATGTTCAAACATCTGATTAATAGTATAATATCCCATCTAATGGGTCAAAACCTCTATTTTCTTCAGTCTTACTCTAGCTTTCTTCCTTTGCCAACTAACTTTCCAAGTCAATGCTTTTGAATCATCAAGTAATTCTTCTTCTATTTTTGTGTATATTGTTTGGAATAAGAAAAACAATCTGATTAAAGTATTTTTGGAAGGACGCTCAGCCCATTTGATATTCATTAAACAGCCTCCCTCCTCCAATTTCCCACAATTCTCCTAACAGCTCTATCTTCCATTCAATCAGCTCTTCTTTCTTATCCTCAAGTGTGTTCTGAGATCTTGACAAGTAAAATATCTTTTCCATTTCCAATATTATTGCTACATCTTCTAATTCTTCGTTTGTCTGAGTCTGTATGTCAGTTCCTTTTTTTAGGTCTTCCATCTTTGGATCTGCTTCCTCTGATTTTCCTTCTATTTTCTGAGTTGCTAGTTCCTTCTTTGTAGTGATTTTCTGAGTTTGTAGATTTAGATTAAAGAATTGTTCTTTTATCTCCTTTGTGTTATTTTTAGTCTCATCATGAGCTAAGGCAATTGTATCTTGTATTGATTTTAACATAGAATTTATTTCTGAACTTCATCAACATTTTCTTTTTCTTTTTTAATAAATATTTTATTAGGTGTGGGTGGTGGTTGATTGGTATATAGGTTAGATCTGTTTTTATGTTTCCTCAATATTACACTTTAGGTTCTTCAGGTATGCCAGCTCTCCTGCTCAGCTGTCTTGAGGGAATCAGACAAATAAGAATCAAAGAAATCACCCCCTTCAGCTTCCTGCTCCAAATGAATGTCTTGGCACTGCAACTTCTCCTCGGGCAAGACCATTCCTCCTCTTCCAGGAATAAACTGAAAGTTCAAACAGCCCACCTCCAACATTCTTCACCTCAGATACAAACTTGTGGATTTTTGACCTGGTGTTTATTGGCTGAATGCCTTCCCTAGGCTTCCCTTTCTTGTCTAACCATCCAAACGAGCACGGAGAGGTCCTTGGTGCTCTCTGAGCTTACTTGTTTTCTTGCAAATGTTTCATTACCCAAACTAGATAACATCGTGATGATGTTACCTAGTTTGGGTAATGAAACGTCTGCAAGAAAACAAGCAAGATCAGAGCACCAATGACCCCTCGTTTCGATCCTGAGTTACACATATTCTTCTTTAGTAGGGGCACGGAGGTTAATTGGCGGAAAGAAGAGCTTCTCCAGGTGCTTTCGCCACGGTATTAACCACGGTATTGACCACGGTATTGGGGTGCCACAAGGGTCGGTCCTCTCCCCCTTACTGTTCAATATTTATGTGAAGCCGCTGGGGGAGATCATCCGTGGCTTTGGGGTGGATTTCCATCAGTACGCTGATGATACTCAGCTGTACATTTCCACCCCAGGCCACCCCAATGATGCCCTTGACGTGATGGCCCGGTGTCTGGAGGCTGTACGGGTCTGGATGNTCCTAACAGCTCTATCTTCCATTCAATCAGCTCTTCTTTCTTATCCTCAAGTGTGTTCTGAGATCTTGACAAGTAAAATATCTTTTCCATTTCCAATATTATTGCTACATCTTCTAATTCTTCGTTTGTCTGAGTCTGTATGTCAGTTCCTTTTTTTAGGTCTTCCATCTTTGGATCTGCTTCCTCTGATTTTCCTTCTGTTTTCTGAGTTGCTAGTTCCTTCTTTGTAGTGATTTTCTGAGTTTGTAGATTTAGATTAAAGAATTGTTCTTTTATCTCCTTTGTGTTATTTTTAGTCTCATCATGAGCTAAGGCAATTGTATCTTGTATTGATTTTAACATAGAATTTATTTCTGAACTTCATCAACATTTTCTTTTTCTTTTTTTATAAATATTTTATTAGGTGTGGGTGGTGGTTGATTGGTATATAGGTTAGATCTGTTTTTATGTTTCCTCAATATTACACTTTAGGTTCTTCAGGTATGCCAGCTCTCCTGCTCAGCTGTCTTGAGGGAATCAGGCAAATAAGAATCAAAGAAATCACCCCCTTCAGCTTCCTGCTCCAAATGAATGTCTTGGCACTGCAACTTCTCCTCGGGCAAGACCATTCCTCCTCTTCCAGGAATAAACTGAAAGTTCAAACAGCCCACCTCCAACATTCTTCACCTCAGATACAAACTTGTGGATTTTTGACCTGGTGTTTATTGGCTGAATGCCTTCCCTAGGCTTCCCTTTCTTGTCTAACCATCCAAACGGGCACGGAGAGGTCCTTGGTGCTCTCTGAGCTTACTTCTTTTCTTGCAAATGTTTCATTACCCAAACTAGATAACATCGTGATGATGTTACCTAGTTTGGGTAATGAAACGTCTGCAAGAAAACAAGCAAGATCAGAGCACCAATGACCCCTCGTTTCGATCCTGAGTTACACATATTCTTCTTTATTAGGGGCACGGAGGTTAATTGGCGGAAAGAAGAGCTTCTCCAGGTGCTTTCGCCACGGTATTGACCAGAAGATCTTAAACTCAGGAAAGGGTGTGTGTGTGTGTGTGTGTGTGTGTGTCATACTGAGGTTCCCACAACTCTGCGAATGACCCTGGGCAGGCATCTCAGTCTACCGTAACTCACAAGATTGTTGTGAGGGGAGAAAGACAAGCGTGCCAATGCTCGCGACAAATAGCCTAACGTAAGGCGGGCAGCAGCGCCCTGTTCCCGCTCGAGGCTTTACGTTCCGCGCGCGGCCTCTGTTTTTCCCTCTGGGAACTTGGTTTTTTAAAAAATAAAACCTAATAATCACCTCCCTTCGTTGCCGTAGAAACCGACCTTGGCGGAAAATAAACAATAAGCGTAACTGAATTAGCTCATCCGGAACTAGGCGAGGCAATAAGGCCAAAAGGAAGTCCCGCCTTTTCCGCTTCTAGCTGACCAATCATCATGCAGAAATCCGGAGAGCGGTCCAGGATTTAAATCGCCGAAGCTTTGGCGTCCTGCGTTTTGGCTGCCGGCGCGGTTTTTGCGTGAAGGGTGGCGGAATGGCTACTGCTGCGGAAAGAGGTGGGTGGGATTGGGGAAGGCTTCCCCAACTGAAAGTGGGAATCAGTCTCCCCAAAACGGGAGATTTGATGTTTTTTATGCCTTCCTGTTGTCATCCTCCTTACACAAGTGGACGGTGCTGCTCAGTAAAAACAGCCTTTTTTAAAAATTCAGTTCCTCAAGAACTTGTACTAGAATCGTGTTAGTGGTCTGTTACAGCTCCAGATGAGAAAAACCTACACGTGTCATAAGTTGCTTTCTTGAACTGTGTAGTTTAAGAACATATTTATGCTAAAGGATAAACATAACTGTTTTAATAGTTCTCTTTTCTCGGGCAGTAATGGGGAGAGTAAGATTCTCTGGCATGCAAAGTTAGTTAGTCTGCAAGGTAGTAACTTTAAAAACGGAGGAGAGGAAGCAAAGCCTGTAATAGGTTGTGGTGAAACGGATTATACTGTTGACTGAAGTGAAGAGTAGTAATTATGTAAATAAGTCTAATGTTGCATAAAGCAGGAAGAATTGTTAATATTCTGAAATAGATTTCCCTATTTAAAAATGTTTGGTAAGTTGTATGTGTAATCTGTTTATCCAAAATTGACACTGATTGTGCTCAGATGGCATGCTTACCCACTAACCTAGTTAATCTAAGTATAATGGTTATATTTGCATAATATGCAGAATAATCTTTGAGCCAAGTTAAAACCACCTACAATGTAATTGGCTAGAGGTAGTTCAGTGTGTTGTATTCTGTTTTAAAAAAAACAGTCGGAGGACCATCTATTCTGTACTCTTGCCTTATGACATACAACTTACAACCACATTTGAGCCTAACATTTCTGTTAAGTGAGACGTTTTAAGTGAGTTTTGCCCCATTTTATGACCTTTCTTACCACAATTGTTAAGTGAATCACTGCAGTTGAAAAGTTAGTAACCCAGTTATTAAGTGAACCTGGCTTCCCCATTGACTTTGCTTGTCAGAAGGTCACAAAAGGTGATCACATGACCCCAGGACACAGCAATTGTCATAAATATGAGTCAGTTGCCAAGCATCTGAATTTTGATCACATAATCATGAGGATGCTGAAAACGTAACTGTGAAAAACAGTAATAAGTCCCATTTTTCAGTGCTATTGTAACTTAAATGAACTGTTGTAAGTCGAGGACTACCTGTAGTTGTTCTAGTTACTGCAATAGTCTATTTGAAGCCTTTTGAATATTATGAAATCCCATAAAATGTTAAGTATGTCACACAATAGTCCTGTACCCAGATTTGGGTTCCATTAAATAAAATTGTTTTATTCTAGATAAGTATGAGAAAAAATAGTGGGTTATTTTTCCTATTTTAAGTAAAATGCAGGCTGCAATCCCTACTGTTCTACAGTGAACAACTTTTAACTGGTGACCATGTGTACATGTGCACATTTTTTTAAAGAAAGGAGTTATAATGGATTGAGCAGGGTAGGATATTTGTCCCATGTGGGTAGGTTTTTATCTGTTTTTGAGAGTGAAGAGCATTGAGCAGTTCTATTTACTACTAAAACACTCATTCCTGTAACCTTTAACTGGGTAAACAGTGCATTATAGGGCAATAAGTTTTGAACCAAGGTACCTCAAATGGGTTAACTTACAGAATCTAAAATCTTGGACCCATGACTCCCATGTGATTAAATTTTTATAAAATATTTTATGACATAGAAATTATAATAGAGCATTTTATAACAATACAAAACATAACATATTTCCTGTGGTCAATTCTTGGTGTTTGACTGTGTTATACCTTCAACCTGGGCTACTCTCTGAATGTATCCCAGTTTTTCCAATGATGACAGTATGTTAGAAGTTCTTCATGTCTCTGAATTTTTAAGAACTATTTAAGAACTTTTCCAGTACATTAGAAGCTCTGCCATTGTTGAAGGCATTGAGGAATCTGGTGAATGTTTCTGAAATGATGATTGAAGTGCTCATGGGTTGTCTAGTTCAGGGATCCTCAACCCTTAGGCCATGGTCCACTACCGGGCCGTGGCCTATTTGGAACCGGGCTGTGCGCAGCTCCACCTGTGTGAGCAGCAGGCCAAGCAGTGGGCCAGAACACAACTCCCTTTCTAATTTTTGTAGTTGTGTTGAGAGATTCTGGAGGCTACCCAAAAGAGACATGACTGCCATAAATTATGCTCTGGCTTTAGAATACCCTACCCAGTAAATACCTTTACATTTGAAATAGGTCTTGTTGATTTTCATTGGAATTACAGTACTTCTGAGTAGATTTGTATTTGAAGGACCAGGTTAAGGAGTATGTGATTGCTAAGAGTCTATTGGGATTGCATTGTGGAGAACTGCTGGCTTTGAAAAACCACATTTGTAATACTTATAGTTTGCCTTTGCTTGGCACTACTGCATTGTGACATGGGACTTCCGGTGAAAAGATGGCCAACTGAAGACACGCCAGTTTTTATTTTTCTTTGTATTTTATACATTGATAAAACAATAAAAGTCATGATGTAAAGCGTTGTGAGATGGTGTAGTTCAGTATCTTCTGGACACCTATGTTTTTTTTTAATAAAATAGATGGAAGAATTAAATTGTATTTTTCCTGTTCAAATAGTTTAAATTCCAAGAAATTTGGGTAAAATGGTAAAAAACATCAGTTATTTCCAATGAGTATCAAACACAATATTTAGTTCTCAGGTTACTCGGGTTTTGCTAGTAATCTCCAGGATGTAAATAAAAAAGTCGATAGAAATTGAGAGGAGGAGAAATTCAATTTTACTAAACTAAATATTATCCCTACAATCACAATTTCATTTTGTGGGAATTAGAGTGATTTACTAGATTTTGGCTACAACATTTGGATTCAAGTAGCTGAGTTCTATTTTTAATCCTAGTAAAAGCATTAAAAAAAACCTTATTGGGATGCTTGGTAAAGAGGTCTGAATCCCTGCTTATGCTAATGCATCTTCTGCTTTTTTCTAAAATCATAACATTTCATATTATTTTGTAATTTTAAAACAGATTGGATCAATGTTGCCAATGATCTTCTGACAAAATGTAACATACATCTGCATGTTAATAGCCTCTCTGACTGTGGAGCTGAAATGTTTGTTCATCTTTATGAGTCGATATTAGGAGAAAAAGTCCCTGGTAAGAATACAAGTATCTTGCATTATATCCTTACAGCAAGGTAACAGCTCCATATTTACATTTGAAACACTTTGGGCATAAATCTCTAGATCAGAGGGTTTACTAACTTATTTTTTTAAACTTAACTTTCCTCACTGCACCTGCATTTAAAGGAAAAGTATTCTGAATCTGGAGAACAGAAGTATAAAAACCCTTAAATAGAGAATGAATCTCAGTTTAGGCTTTAATATTTATTTTGTCTGCCTGTCCTGGTTGCTCTCCCAAATACTTTCCCCCTTTCTGTCTTCTGTATCTGGAATTTTCAGAGTCACTCTCGGGGCATGTCTGAGCTGATAAATTATAAATCATAATAATCTATACTGTGAACTAAAGCCTCAGTGAAATAGATGTCAGACACAAGAAGCCAGGAGCCAAGATAGAGTCCAGAAAACACTGTGAGTTTATCCCATGCACAAGAATCCCATGTACTAATATTCAAGGCAAATTGTCAATGGACTTCAAGGGGGGGGCTGGACTTAAGTCTCTTTCAGGGGCATAGGGACTCTAGACCCCGCCCTCGGGCTTAGACTGGTCATCTCCTACAAGTAGAGCCTCAACGAAGGTAGCAAAGCTTAATTCTGAATTTGTGGATAATGTGGATAAGCTATCTTTTGTCTCTCATATATGTGAGAGATGTGTGTGTGAGAGAGACACAGAGAGAGAGAGAGGGAGAGAGAGTAAATGTAAAGGATCTCAGTGGTGGTGGGAGCACTTGGGGCTATGACCACCCAGAGGGGTGAGAAGAGAATTTTTAGGCCTTTTTAAAATGTTCCAATAGTGACTTGAGAATACCATGTTGGAGTATTTTTTTTACATTCCCTGCAATAATTCATTGTTCACTTCAAAATTATATACATTTCTACAAGCCAACTTATGTGGAAAAGAAATTGTACTTGCTCTCAGAAGATTTAAGATACGGTTCATTTATTTGACTTTATAGTATATTGTAATGCACAGTAGTAATGTGAAAAAGTTGTTAACAGATTTCATAGCTGTTCCTACTTGCCAAGAAGACAACATTCATAATGTGCAGGCGGTGATAGATTCTTTGGCACTGGACTACTTGCAGATCAGCTTATCACATATAACTGGTGAGTATAACTAAAAAAAACAACACCGATGTTGCAAAAAGTACCATACTTTTGTGATACAAAATGGTTAAAAATAGGCATTTGTCATAAATTAATCTACGTTTGATCATACTTTGGGCCAATAGAAATTTATTTCAAGTTAGATGCTTCTTTATCCAAATTAGCAATATGGAGATTCTTAGATATGTTTTATGACATTTTATTTTTGTTTTGTTTACAAGTAAGTTCCTCTAAAGATAACTGTGACAACTGCTAAGCAATCTGCTTCAAATCACTTGCTCACAAATTGTTCTAGTAAAATCAGTGAAATAAAATACAGTTTGCAGTCTTTGACATGTCTATTCAAAAGTAAGCTTCAAGGAAGATTATTTTCAAGTAGGCGGAAGTAGCTTTTAATCTGCTTTACAGATTTTAAATCCATTGCTGAAAATTGAAATAGGTTTTGACAGCATAAAATTATTACAAGGGTACTTTCAGACATGCCTTACTTTTATAAATGCTAGTCAGAATGAACAAGAACACAATTATGCTGGAGACCTTTAACTATTCATAGTAAAATGTATGGCAACTATTTATTGTGTTCTGCTCAATCAGATCTTGGTCAGACTCAGCAATATTGAAAGCTGTGCCATCTTTTGCCTTAACAACAAGGAGGACATTTTTATACTACACTCGAGCTTATTAGTACTGAAAAAATGTAATTAGCTGATTAAAAACCTGTGTTTAAAACAAGACACTTTCACCAGGTCTTAATAATGTTTTAGCTGGCAAATAAAGTGAAAAATGGTAATGATAAATTGAGCTGTCATTATAAGTAAATGTTTCCAAAAAATCTTGATAATACACATTATATAATAAGTGCCTATCTTTGTTTACACAATAAATGATTCAATACCTAGACTTAAAATTGGCAAAGAATCCCATCTAAACTGTCCCTTGTCCTAATGGGATTTAAACTTTGTAGGATGCATTTTGTAAGCATCCTTAGGCTCTTAGTCACTGAATATGTATTGCAGGTTGCTGGAAGGAGCCACTAGCTGAATCTTTTCCTGATTGACTTGCCTCTGTGCAAGCCATCCTCCTAACAGGAAAGTCTCGTTTGTAACAAACTGGTTTTCCTTGAAACTATTTTTAGCAAAGTAGCAAAACAATCCTCATCAAAACTGTGAAATGCAGGTCAGAAGCAATTACTGTATCCCTTTCTGTATCTCTATAAAGCACATGGGCATAGAGGAAAGAATAAAAAGATATGTTATGAGCCTTTAAAAATCCTAGTAACAGTAAACATATGGATTAGAATAGATGATGTTCAAACGTTTTTCACTGAGCTGATTCAATAAGTCACAGAATTAATGTTTTCTGCTTTTAATTGTTTTTCCCCCCACTCAGCCTGGTACCTCCATTGTGTTGGTATTACAACTTTTTGTGTTGTTTGGGTTTTTTGGACAATGCAGATTCAAGGCAGCTATTTAAAAAACTATAATCCAGAAGTATAAGTATGGGAATTATATGATGAGTTTTCCTTTCAGCCTTGCTTTTCTTGGAGGAAGGCCAGGTAGAGAAAGTTGCCTGGAATGAAAGAAACTGATTTTGCACAGGGTCCTGTTGCTGAAGAAAGCTTTTTTTTTCTTTCATTAGAATGAGCATTCCCAACAGAATAAAATCCAATATATGGTGCAGTTAATATTTTAAGTGGGCAGGTTCGCTTATGAGGAGTGCTCTTTTAAGCAGAACTTGAGGATTTTGCTCTTAGCCCAGTTCAGTTGCATCCTCCCAACCTTTTATTTCTGTTCTAAGATAATACTGTGCGTTTTTATTAAGGTGAGAATATTGTGAAAGGAGATAAGGAATCTATTAGGAATCTCTTGGAAATATTTGATGGCTTGCTTGAATATCTTACGGAAGAAGTCAGTGAAACTGCTTCTCAACAGGACGGTGAGAGAAATAGCTTCTTAAACCATAAATTATCTTTTGATAGATATTAAGGTCTTATTTTATTAGTATTTATATGTCTACTTCAAGAGATGGGGGAAGTAATTTTTTTTAAAAAAAAAATCATTACTGAGTGCTAAGTATTTTCTGGTTCATTAATTGATCGCTAGTCTTTGCTATAAAAGTAATTATGTTTTATTGTTTGGATGTACTGTATGCACCTTGCTATAGTGATACTGGCAAGCACTGAAATTACAGTTTTTTACTCTAATTGTAGATGAAACGTGCAAATTTAAAAATGTCTCATGCAATTATCTCCAATTGCCTTTTGCTGAAAAGAAAATCTTACATTAATTAGTGAGAGTGTGGTGCGTCTCCTTCTCATCTCAGTAAAAGCAATTTGTGATATTTACATGACACGTGTGTTCTTATATGAAATTCTGATTGCTACACATGAAGCGCCTTCATTGGCTAGGTTTACATATTATGCAAAGCCTTAATGTGGTTTGTTTAATCTGAGTAAGATACAAGTTGATTTCGATTTATAACCATGTCAGGCAAATTTTTAGAGTCTTGGAAGACTCTAAAAACGGAACGTTGGCTTCTGAAATCTGCAGTTGGTACACAAGTTACCCAGCAACATTGTAGGAAATGGAGAGGCTGGTGTACAGGTAGTCCTCATCGTATCTCCACAATTGGGACCAGAATTTCCATTGCTAAGCAAGGTAGTTATTAAGTGAATCATATGGTCATGAAGCAAAGTAGTCAGCTGGAAAGGTCACAAATGGTGATCCCTTGAGCCAGAATGTTGCAACTGTTGTATGTACATCCCAGTTGCCACACCCCTAAATTTTGATTGTGACAGTGGGATGCTGCAATGGTTATAAGTGCAAGGATCATTGTAAGTTATTTTTTTCAATGCCGTTGTAACTTTAAATGATTTCTAAATGAATAGTTGTAAGATGAGGACTACCTGTATTGGGCTCTTATTTCTTCAGGGTTTTTTTTTTAATAGGGGAGATATTTTAACAATCCCCCAAAAAGTTTAACAAACCTTTTTTTACTGGGTATTCAGAGGAAAAAAGTATCAATTTTCTGGCTTTGCTGTCAGATTTCAGCAAGGCAATCTAGGAAGGCTGTGGTTTATGATTTTGCTCAACACACGAGTGCAGCAAGAACAAACTAATTGAAATATATAAATATATTAATCCAATTATAGAATGTAGGGCCATTCTTAAGGATAGATTGTGATATGTTTTATCGTCTTCATGGACATTTTGTGGTTGAATATCTTTCTATGAAAGTAAATAAAACAGACCTGTAATTAGAATCCAAAGGGAGAAAGCTGTTGTACCTTGGTTAAGGATTGAACAGAATCTCTTTATATGTATTTCCTGGACAAAGGAATCTATCTGTGTCATTGCCACTTCCTTTTTGGGTTTGCCAGATACACATTCACAATTCTGGTAGGTGCAAAACAGCCCTGAACACAATTTTCACCCAGGGTTAGGTGTGGGAGATGATGTTGCTTATTGAGGATTATTCATATATTTTTTCCCACCGCTTGCCCTTTTGTTTGAATTATTGGAAAGAGATTGCTGATAAAAGAAGTCTCTTGTGCATGTGATGGAATATTTGTTACAGGTAGTCCTCAACTTACAACCATTTGTTTATCGACCATTCGATGCTGCTAGAGAAAAAGTGACTTACAATCAGTTCTCGTACAACGGTCACAGCATCCCATAGTCATGTGACCAGACTTTGGGTGCTTGGCAACCAGTTTGTATATTACAATGGTTGCAGCAGCCCAGGGTCAGGCAATCGCCATTTGCCACCTTCCCACTTGGCTTCCGACAAGCCAAGTCAATGGGGGAAGCCAGATTCACTTAACGACTGAATGATACTTAACAGCGATAGTGCTTCTCTTAACAACTGTGGCAAAAATGGTGGTAAAATCGGGCATGACTCACTTAACAATCACCTTGCTTAACAGCGGAAATTCTGGTCCCTATCAGGGTTGCATGTACTCTGCTGTAGCTAGCAGTGGATTTGCCTACTAGTAAGATAATAAGCATTTAAAGAAACATTCTATTTGGATTTCTTTCTTTCTTTAGCATATGGCTTCTATTTGAATGTAGTTATTTTAAAGGGATTTCTATGGCTTGCATTTTCAAAACTATTGAAGCCACACTGCAGCACTACAGTTCCGAAGCAAACCATAAAAGAAAAGAAGTGACAAGGTTTGACCCCCAAGCTACCGGATATGTTGCCTACGTTAAGGCTGCAAGTCTCATAAATACATGCCGGTTGCCGGGCACCTGGATTTTGATCATGTGACGATGGAGATGCTGCGACTGTTGTGAGGACGGGTCCCGAGTCGCTTTTTTCCCAGTGCCATCGTAACTTTGGTCACTAAATAAATGGTTGTAAGTCAAGGACTACCTGTATTATTTATTATTATTATTATTATTATTATTATTATTATTATTATTATTATTATTATTATTATTATTATTATTCATTGGCCAATAGATTCTACAATGTGCCAGGATAGGGGTATGCACAGGAGGGAAGAGAGTTAATATATTTTTCAATTTATTTATTTATTTTTTGTGTTTATTGCTTTTTTGTTTTTTGTTTCTAAGCAGGTGGTCTTAAGGTGATGGCAGAAACAGAAGTCCAGCCTATGGATTCAAAGAAGCCAGAAGATGGCTGTGACATCCCGGTTCCCTCCCTAGAGGAACCCTCAGCTGGAGGGTAAGGCAGGTCCATAGTTGCCGGCTGCTTTACTAGCTTTTAAAGAGCTTATTAGTAGTGGGTTTTCACCTTGTTAAATAGAATTAATAAGGAATAATACAACATGCAGTGGTGGCGAATATCTGTAGCTCGGGTGTAGGATGAGGGTGACAGTTCGTTCTCCGAGCTTGGGTTGGTTTCCAAATGTTTCATTACCAGACTAGGTAAAATCTTCAGCAGAGTTTAGGGTATGTCAGTGTCGGTGTTCTCCTGTTTATAAGGGCTTCAGGTGTAGGTGTATCAAATGAGGGTCTTGTGATGGGTCAGATGTGAGTCATCAGTGAGTCTTGTGATGGGTCTTGTGATGGGGAGGTTACCTCAGGTCAGGGTCATTGTGAGGTGAACTGCTGGGGGGGGCTTGTGTGGGTTGGTTGAGGGTCGGTGCTGTCTCTGGTTGGCTGTGCAGTTGATTTGGATTCTGAGGGGTTCGTAGGCTGGTTGTAGGTCAGTGTGTCTGTTAATGGAATTGCTTGTGGAGTGCCAGGCTTCGATGAACTCACAAGCTTGGCGGGTGGTAGCGTGGCTGATAATTTTTGTGTTGCTCCAATCAAACTGGTGCTCTTTGGTGTCGGCGTGAGTAGAGATGAAAGATTTGGGATCGTGGCATTTGACTGCCAGCCGGTGTTCATGGATCCTGGTTTTTAACTGATGTGATGTTTGTCCCACATAGAATTGGTTGCAATGGTTACAGTTGATTTTGTAGATTACGTTGTTTCTTTCATCCTTAGTATCATGTCTTCGGTTTTGGATAATTCCTGGTGGAGTGTGGCTGTGGGTTTGTACGCAATACAATTGTTCAGGCTCCTTTCAGATATTTCACCTTTGGCATGTACAGTGGGCTGCACCTTTGAAATATTTTATATGTGGACAGAGGATGCCATAATTGTGCCTGACACACTCTGTGTAGAATTAGCATTGATTGCAGCAAATATGTATGCTTTCTCTTCCAAGTCGCTTAAAAAAATTATTATTGGAACAACATTTGCTACCTTCTTATCTCTGCATCTGCAGTTAGATTTACTTGTACATATTTGACTGACACAGTGGAAAGAGTCAAGATGGCTTAATTAATAAATTATCGGTAGTCTTCAGTTAACAATGGTAATAAGGACTGGAATTACTGTCGCTAAGCAATACCGTTGTATAGCGTGATGTCACATAACAACATTGCTTAATGATTTCAATTCCAGCAATCATGGTTAACTGATGGCCTTATTAATTGAATCTGAGCATTAGGTGAGGACCCACCAGCCCAAGCCATTCTCAGCGTGGTCCCTTCCTAGCCCGGAGCCTTAGTAAGATAAGGGACTGCCTCCTCTTGAACTCCTCCTACCTGCCCACCTCCCTCTTTGCCCTATTGGCTGCCTACTTACCTACTCCTGCCAGCTACTCCCACATCCAGCTCTGCCTACCGCCATATCACATGCCACTACTGTATTAATCGGGGCCTTTCATGTTGCTATTTTTCACACTAGTAGCAGCCAAGGCTTCTCTGGCATCTCCCCAGGAGCTACATTCATGCCCAGCCCAGGACTTTCTTTCATGAAAGAAGCCTGGCACAGGAAAGAAGGCACCAGTTGCACCGCACCAAATAAGTACTCGGCTAGAAGTTAACCTTTTTCTCAGTGTGTTTCTGTCATGGTTTTACTTTAATTTTTTAACTATTTTCTAATATTTTATTGATCTGCTTTGTTAAAGTTGGGAGCAGAAGGCCAACGTCCCTTCCCTCTTAATTTTTGAATGACTGAAGGCCTCGATTGATGCTTCTTATGTATTCTTCCACCTTGTGGCCAAATCAAAAAGCACATCACTGTACTTTATTGTGTTCCGTTTAGATCCTCTCAGTCATCAGAGCTGCTTGATCCGTCTTGGGAGGCTGGTGGTTCAGAATCTACAAGTGAGCTGATTAAGCTTGGTGACACAGCCTATTTGTTTTCTCTGAGAAATGAAGGTGAGCAGGCTCTGAAAAAAACAGAACAGCCAAATGCGACTGATGAAATGGTTATTGTACAAGGAACAGTTTGAAAGTCTCAAGTATGGGCTGTTGGAATTCCCCCCCCCAAAAAAACCCCTATATCGGGTAGGCAACCTTGGCTCTTTTATGACTCGTGGACTTCAACTCCCAGAATTCCTGAGCCAGCATGGCTCAGCTTGGAAACCTCTCCCTTTCCCCTCAGCATGGCTGGCTCAGGAATTCTGGGAGTTGAAGTCCACGAGTCATAAAAGGGTCAAGGTTGCCTATCGCTGCCCTATATGCTTCATTAAACTATAGCTTTCACACTAAGTATAGATCAGTTCACTCATCTATACAACCTATGCAGTTTTCACCCCAACTGAGGGATCATCCTCCATACACTGCAAAATAAATGGGGTTTTTTTTGAGAATTTTAATAGACCGATTTTCTTTTAAGAATGTAGAGTAATATTGGAGTGGCATAGTGGCCTTGACGCTTGACTCCCACTCAGAAGGTTGAGAGTTCAATCCTAAGTAGCGTCAGATGTTTCTCTCCTAGGGCAGAAAGAAAAAATATCTGCTGTGAACTCTGCGTAGGCATCAGAAGGGGCACACAGCCAGTAAACGCTCACCTCCATCCAGTTGCCCTGAGTCTACCCCAAATAGGGACTACAGGGTTGTAAAAAGTGAGTTTTTTAATGTAATGTAATACAGTTCCAAGTACTAATAAAGGAGAATATTTGTAGCTCAGGGTTGACATGAGGAGTCCTTGGTGCTGTCTGAGCTTGATTATTTTCTTGCAGACGTTTCATTACCCAAACTAGGTAACATCATCAGTGATAGTAAAGGAGTGCTGTTTGCTGTCAGTTTATATTCTAATGGCTTGCCTATCAGTGTTGGTGGGGGTGGTCTTAGAGATTCTTTGATTGGGTTGTTGGCTTCTTTGGCATTTTCTTGATTGGGGTATTGTTTACTTGATTGTTGATCAATAGACACATTAACAACATCTCTATAGACCAGTGGTTCTCAACCTTTTTAATGCCGCAACCCCAACCGGTCGTAAGTCGAGGACTAAACCAGTCGTAAGTCGAGGACTAAACCGGTCGTAAGTTGAGGACTACCCAACCGGTCATAAGTCGAGGACTTTCCCTGCCCGGGAGCGCCACGCATGCATGGTTCTGCCCCCTGCGCCGGCCGAGGCGTAGCTGGCAAGCGGCAGAGACAGAGCAGGCCGACCACCAGCTGGCCCAGCCCAAGGGAGGTAAGGCACCCGCTGGAAAAGGGGGAAAAAAATGGACAAAAAAATGGCGGACAGCCTTGCTTGGCGACCCCCATGAAATGGTTGATCGACCCCAAATGGGGTCCCGACCCACAGGTTGAGAACCACTGCTATAGACTATGCAAAAGGGACTATCACCCAGCCCCAAAAGGAACAAAACAAACCTAGCACATCTCCACCAGCAAGTAGCATCCAGATCACCATAGATTAACTCCAAAGTTAATATCAGACCAGCAAACAGCCCAATCAAAGAATCTCTAAGACTACCTCCACCAATACTGACAGGTAAGCCACTAGAACAGGGGTGTCAAACTGGCGGCTTGCGGGCCAGATGCATCACATGCAGGCCAGCCCACTCCGGCTCCACAAAGGCAAAAAACGTCTTGATACATCACAATACGTTATGTGACACGATCGAGTTTGACACCCGTGCACTAGAACGGGTCTCCAACCTATGGTCCAGTTCCCCTCCACCTGTGGCTATTTCTAGAAAATAAGGTGCAGATTATTTCCCAATCTGTTCTTTACTTCCTGGGCAAAATATATAAAAATCCCCCTCCAGTGGGATATCACAGTTGTGGAAAACCTTTATTGATACCCAGAAAGAAGGTACTTCATTGTATCTTGTGCCTCTAAACCAGGGGTCTTCCAACTTGACCCTTTTATGACTTGTGGACTTCAACTCCCAGAATTCCTCAGCCAGCGTGCCTGGCTCAGGAATTCTGGGAGTTGAAGTCCACAAGTCATAAAAGAGCCAAGTCTGAAGACCCCTGCTCTAAACCTACTTCCTAACATTCATAAAATTGCAAGGTTAAATATTCATATTCTGCTAATGAATGTTTTCCAGTGTTACCAGCAGGAAAAGAAGTCCCCAAAAAGGCTGCAGGATCTGAAGTATATGCAACTTTTAGAGAATCATTTGGTCTGTCCTCCAGTGGAAAAAAAAGTGTTATTTCAGAAAGGCCAGGTGAGCATCTTTCTAAGATATTGATGTTGATGTTCAAAGGTCTTATCCTGGGGATGATATTTTGGTGGGGAAAATAGCAGCTATCCGATAAGGCCTTCCATGGGCTTAATCAGATGGATTTAGACTGGGATGATCTAGTTAGTACGTAAGAACACAAAATGTGACATCCTTTAACCATCTCTGTTCCCATCTTTGTCTCACAGTCTCTCTATCTGTTTTCCTGACTTTTCCTAGGCTGCTGCTTCCAAATGCAGTCTGGTCCTTCCCAGACTGCTCATGAAACTACACAAGAAAACTTCCCCTATGGAGGGAAGAATTTAGTTGGTTCTATCTGTCCCCTCCCCCCAAAAAACCCAACTTCCAAATATGCTGTGCTTTTTCTACGGCAGACAATATTGAAAGAGAATCTTAGTAGTGAAGCTCAATCCACTGATGAAAAATATAGTAGTTTTTTTTAATAACAAGTTTTATTAATTTTTCAATTTTTACATCCAAGTAATTAGGAAGCAGTGTGGTGATAGGGTAGTCAATAATCCAATAACAAAATCATTCATATAAAAAAAATATAGTAGTTTTTAAATTACCAAACCACCAATAAAATAATCCTTTAAAGCAGTAGATTTAAAACCAAATTAAAAACGAAACTAAAAATTGAAAAAAAAAAAGTCCGCTTTTGAAGAGCATAGCATACCACACGATGCCCCTATATGGCTTTAGCCAGCCAAAATGGTGCCTAACCCTAACCCTTACAGAAGGGGGAAATGTGACTTTATGCGAGTGTGGCATATTTTTACATTTCATTCACTACATTGAAAATCTAATGGGTGTTCTAAAAGATATGAGAAGGAAATAACCCAGCCAGCATACCTTGATGATATGTATGAAATTTCCACCAGTAATACTTGTTTTTAACGTTTTCAAAGGAAACTCGCGCAATAATGTATTTTAAGCATGTTAATTCTACACTTTTGAATCACAGTATTGTCCGCACTGTTTGCCTTTAAGCTACAGCAAAGTCTGCTCAGTTGTCTCAAGAGGAGTTGAGTTCCAGTGCTAAGAAGCTTGGGGACCCAATCCGTCCAGCAATTGCTTTGCAGCCCCCCTACCAACCTTCCGTCAGTGGAGTCTCTTATTTAGCTGAAAGAAAGAATGATACTGGAGACCAGGATTCCCCACCACCTTTATCATCACTTAAATCTCAGGAACCACCATCTACTGTTGTAAGTGTGATATTTCCTTTGTTTTTGTTTAACTGTCATCATTGAATGGCATTGTAGGCTTTCATAAGTTTGGGAGATTTGACTGAATGTTGTCCAAATTATTCAAGGGAGAAGGGAGGTTAAGAAGTGTGCAATAGAAAAAATAAATAAATTCTCCCTAGCCGCCTTATTCATCAGAAAATCTGGATTGGGAATCTAGTAATCAAGTCTTGGACACACAAAATAGTTTGGGGAAAAAACCTTCCCAAATTCAGTGCCCTCAAGATTTGTTGGAATTGTATTTTTTATTTTATTGATATATCAAATTTAGAGACCGCCCATCTCACTCACAGAGTGGCTCTAGGTGGTTTTCCAAATTACTGGAATTTTTATTTATGTTATTTATCTATTAAATTTATATGCTTTCCATCTCACTATCAAGTGACTCTGAACGGAGTTCAGTTCCAATAAACACTTGCTAAGCAGGAATGTGCCAAGGATGCTAGCTAACTAGGGTCCATGAGACTTGAACTTCAACATGTTTAGAGATTGAGAAAATCTGTCACACCTTGTTGGATACAAGGAGTGGAAGCATATTGTTGAAATATATGAAGTTGACGTGCTATGGGGTGGGAAAAGTTGTAGGGAAGAGGAGTAAGTGAACCTCATATGAAATTTTAATTGAAACACACATTCCAACAATAGAAAAACTGCACTAATTTCCATATGAGAAATTAGTACAATTTTTTTTGTTGGAATGTGTGTTTCAGTCAAAATTTACTGTTGATTTTAGCTTTTAAGGTGAGAAATGGCAAATGTGCTCTTTTATTTGTAGATTATTTTGTAATTTAAATTTTAAAATGGTAATAGCTATAGTACTTAAACTTATATACTGCTTCACAGTGCTTTACTGCCCTTTCTAAGCGGTTTACAGAGTCACCATATGGCCCCCAACAACCTGGGTCCTCATTTTACCCACCTCGGAAGGATGGAAGGCTTGAGCCTGACAGACATGCCCAGCTGAAGGAACTGGAAGCCCCTCAGACCTTTGACAGTTTTTGAGTCCCTCTCATAGTAGCCCTGCCCCCAACATGCCAAACATGAACAATTACGGGTAGTCCTCAACTTACAACAGTCTGTTTAGTGATTGAAGTTACGATGACACTGAAAAAAGTGACTGATGACCATTTTTCATCCTTATAACCATTGCAGCATCCATGGTCAGGTGATCAAAATTCGGCCATTTGGCAGGTGGCTCATATTTATGAGGGGTGCAGTCAGTGGTGGGATTCAAATATGTGAACCACCGGTTCTCTGTGTGGGTGCCACTTCCGGAAGTCCATTCTGGGTCTGGGCAACAAAAAAATAGCTACCGGTTCCGCCGAAGTGGTGCGAACCGGCTGAATCCCACCACTGGGTGCAGCGTCCTGGGGTCATGGGATCCCCTCATGGGATCTCCTTTTGAGACCTTCTGACAAGCAAAGTCAATGGGGAAGCCAGATTCACTTAACAACTGTACTACTAACTTAACAACTGCAGTGATTCACTTAACAACTGTGGCAAGAAAGGTTGTAAAATGGGGCAAAATTAACTTTCACTTAGCAACAGAAATTTTGGACTCAATTGTGGTTGTAAATTGAGGGCTACCTGTAATCAGTGGAACAGCTTGCGTTCAGAGGTTGTAGATGATTCATCGCTGAAGGTTTTTAAGAAGAGACTGGACAGCCACTTGTCTGAAATGGTATAGGGCAGGGGTAGTCAACCTTGGCTCTTTTATGACTCATGGACTTCAACTCCCAGAATTCCTGAGCCAGGAATTCTGGGAGTTGAAGTCCATGAGTCATAAAAGAGCCAAGGTTGACTACCCCTGGTATAGGGTCTCCTGCTTGAGCAGGGGATTTGGGCTAGAAGATTTCCAAGGTCCCTTCCAGCTCTATTGTTATTCTGTTAAAGGATTGAACTCCTGGCTGTGGGCAAAGTTAGCCTGCAGTACTGCATTCTAACCTTGCGCCACCAGGGCTCTATGCTCATTAAGCATATATTAATGTGTCTTTTCATTTGTGTTGCATTTCTTTTATAGCTTGCAGAACCCCCTGAGCGAGAATCTCCTGTTTTTTCAGATGGTATCCGGTCTTTTCCAGATGCTACATCTTGTAAGAATCGCCCTTTAAAGTGTTTTTTTTATATCAAAGTCACATTCTTTGCTACTCTGAATTGCTATTGATTTGTAGCATGGGAATAGACTTGTAAGAATTCAAGGCTTGTGGACTGGAATGTTTAAAGCAAGTTCTACTTTGTATGTCAGAATTTTAAGTGAGGAGGGAAAAGTTGTGGCATTCCAGTTATTGCTACACACTTCCTTCTTTTACGCTTGACAATTGGACATGCATATTGTGGCAATAGTCATTAGCATCCAACAGGTTTCCACTCTTGAGTCAAGTGGACAGCTGTGGTTATGTTTTCACACCTTCCCCAAGTTTAAGTGAATTACAGATTTTGTAAAGGTCTGGCAAGTATAGATCTTAATTTCCTGTGCAAAACATTACCATCTCAAATCTGACAGTTATGTTCCTGGGGCTAAATCTTGTTATGTCACTTGAACAAGTTATAATGGGTGAACTCACAGATAATGACAAACCATAAAGAGTGAGTTAACAGATGCTTGCTCAAAAAACCTCAGGTGCATAATATGATATGTCAGTCAGGACATAATCTAAGGCAGTGATGGCGAACCTTTTAGAGGCCGAGTGCCCAAACTGCAACCCAAAATCCACTTATGCATTGTTGGGTGCTGGCTGGGTATGGCCCATTGGCTGGGTGTGGCCCATTGGGTGGGCCTGGCTGCGGTGGTAATGGCAGACTCGGTGGGACTAAAAAGTTCAATCAATCAATTCCAACTTTGCAATATCTTTTTTTTCCCCGCGAGAAGTTGAAATTGACTGATTGAATTTTTTTTTTTTTTTTCACACGGCAGTGGAGGCCTAAAGCGAAAAGATTTTATAAAACCCAGCTGAAGGCCTAGGACTTGGGCGATGGCGCGTGTGCCCACAGAGGGGGCTCTGAGTGCCGCCTCTGGCACCCGTGCCATAGGTTCGCCACCACTGATCTAAGGGCACCCTGTGCCACAGTGGAAACAAAGCAGACTTTGGCAGAAACATGAAGTTATTTTTAGCTGTGCTAATTCTTACAATTATTTTTCTGCTAATATAACATCTTTATTTTTGCAAACACTGTTGCTCGTTGGACATTAGCAATACTGTATTTATAGTTGGAGAAACACTTTAGAAATCTAGTTAACAAGCATATAAACAGAAAACAGATCTTCCCTTGGACCTCTGGATTAGATTTATAAGTAAAACTTTTGTTTCCAATCATTTTGATCAATGACAGCCTATAAAAGGTTTCAAGTCTTTACTCATACTCTTGGAATTCCTTATTTTAAAAGAAGACTCATAAATCCCTAATCAAGTAAATTGAGATAACTTTATAATGGTGAATCGTATTGTCCCTTGCAGTGAGAAAGATATTTACCATAATTTTCTGAAAAGAAGAGAACTCCAAATTCCGATACCAAAAAAGAAAAAGGAGAAAACAATAAATAAATACAGACAAAAATTCTGTGCAATGCCTAGCTTCCTTACCTTAGTCCCTCAGTGTTACCAATTCCACTTGAAAACAATAGCGCCGATGTTTTTATACACCAAGCTGCAGGCTAATCTTCAGGCTGCTGTTCAAAGGCATCCAGGTTTTTCAGCACTGAAATCTTCCAGGCATTTGCACTTTTCTCAAATATGTCTTCTCAGTGGAAGCCTTGGGTTTTTGGGGCATCGCCTTTTATATAAATCTAATAAGTGAATGTTTCGTATTTAATGAACTTACAGCTATATTTCTGTACCTAATTTCTATCGTTAATTTCTTTGGACTTCTGCTCAGATTTTCCAACTGAACCATCAGCAACAGGAGGTGGTGTAACTAGTGAATCGTTGCCACAAGCCAGTTCACATGATGCAGGAAAGGTAACACATTGTTTAGTTGCCTACAGATGTATCTGTTATGTGTTCAAGGTAACCATTAATGCAGATTGACAGGTGAGGCTGTGATGATAAGCCAACGTGTTTATTCAGCTGAATAAAGACGGGTCCCTCCAAGAAGGAAGGAATCTAAGAGCATAGTGCCAGGCAGATATTTATACATTTCTTTGCTTTCACTTCATTACATAATATGCAGCTGGCATACAACAGATAAGATATAGAAAATATAGAAATAATAAAAATAACCAAGCAAGGCTCCTGTAGTTTTGGTCACATGCCTAACTCACATATTTCCTGTAAAACTTTCCATGGCCTCAGGCCTGCGGAGACCTGCCATCTTCGACATATGTTCCTTTTGGCCAATCAGCAGAATCATCTGATTCCTGACCGACATTACAAATTGAAAATTCTAATGGGAATCTTGAGAAAGAATGCAGGATGAGACAGAAGAATTCAAAGATATGTCCAATCCATGAGATGAAGACCGAGAGTTCAGCACAGAATTTCTCAGAAAAGGTTCATCTGTAAGGAGGCATATGGAAATAAAAGTTACAGCACTGTGCAAGTGTTCTAGGAGTATATATCAGGCTCATAGGAAAGAAAGCTTGAATAGTCAAGTCATTTAATAGACCTTTAAAAGGCTAAGTACTGAGAGGGAAGGGAAGATCAGAGATCTTGAGATGCAGAATGGAGTTGGTGACGATCTACAGAGAATTCTAGTGGTGAGGAGGAGCTAGAAGTAGATCTAACAATGGGCAGAAAACTAATCTGAGGATTTTATATTTCTTTTGCATCTATCAAGGATTTTGTTTGCAAAAATGAGAAATTGATCATTTTTCTAAATAAGGTTAACTATGGTTTAATGCAAGTATGTCAAACCCTAGCTTACAGTAATATTTCAAATACAAATTAATACTGACATTACTGCAGCTGATGGTCAGTCTGATCATATTTTATTGGTTTGGTATATCTTTATTATGATGGTCCTCTGATACGACGAACTGGAATGTTATAATCATCCTAGCTTAAATATTTACTGTTAGTTCAGAGGTCATGTAGTATCTTTTTTTTTTACTGAAAACTCTTTTTAGGGAAGCATACATAAAAACAATTCCCATTATGAAAATGTGATTCTAAAAAACTGATGTCTGGTTTTACTTTGATCTGGGACTGCTGAGTTTTTGAAAGACTGCATTTCCCATTTTTTTTTCTTTAAGGAACAGTTAATGTATAAATGATTGATGTGGATGGTTTCGAACTATAAATGCCTTTCTGGCTTGGTAATCCTGCTGTAAATATTGTTGTTTAAAAGGTGCTGATATCTAATTTTCTGTATTATCATAGTCATTCTATTTGGCAATTTTTCTTTATGCAGTCTGATCTTTATTACTTTTAACACCAGTTATAATCTTGAATTTATCCCGGGCTGTCTGAATGAAAGTTTCTCCCCCACCCCCACAAAGGAAATAGGCAGGAGTTCGCAGCACACATCGATCTGGAGTTGCAAGGAGAATGGATTTACTCAGTTCACCCCTATACAAACCACAAGGCCTAAACAAAGGAATCTGTTTATTGGGAAAAGGTATGTGTTTCCTTCACACAAAATGGAATTTGGAGTCTCTCTTCCTCCAAGTTCATATATATTGCCATCAACCTGGGGCTTTTAACCTTGTACTGTTCTACAAGTCATTCAGTCTATTGGCTAAAGATGATGGGAGTTGATGATGTCAGTTAGGATAATGTTCCTTTAACTGTGGTTCCTTTTGCGTGGCCCAGTTTCTGGCATGCCACGGCCCAGTGCCGGTCTACAGACTGGGGGTTGGGGACCCCTGAGTTAAAGAAGTCCCACTGGCAGGATCCAGGAAGAGAGCCTTTTCTGCCATTGTCCTGCCCTTTGGAATATCCTCCTCCCAGAGGTGAGATTGGCCCCCATTCTCATGGCCTTTTGAAAGAATGTGAAGACCTGGTTCTGCCGAGTTGCATGCATGCAACCTTGAGTTTGGTTAGCACCTTGATGTCCCCCCACCTTTTTATTTATTGCTTTAACTGCCTTCTTTTACTGAAATACATTTTTGTGTGGTTTTTATGTTTCTATGTTTTTAATTGTACACCGTGTAGGGTCACTTTGTGACTGAAATGGGTAGTCTCTATATTTGATAAATAAAAAAAATCCTTTTGCAAAAAGTAGTTTTTCAGAAGTGGGTTACAGTCAAATACATCTATTGAACGGGGCTGAATGCTACGCTGGCTCTAAAACGCTCTTGAACACACGACCCCATTAAGATTTTTTAATCGATGCATTAATGTAAAGAACAATGAAGTATTATTAAGAGAGGTTTTATTTATTCACTTAGTTTGGAGCCTGCCCATCTGGGCGGCTTGCCTGAAGAACAGTTAAAAGAAGAAACTGAGCTTAAGCCTCCAAAAGACAAAACTGAATTACAATAATGTTCTTATTGGGTTTTTTAATGTTCATTTTTATTTTTTTTCCTTTCAATTCCTCTTCTCTCTCTCTCTTTTTCTCCTTTTTTACTTACCCATCTTCCTGTTTTCCTCTTGAAAAACAGGGATAGCGCCCCATACACTGACTTACATGCTTAAGATGATCCCATTTGTACACTTTCAGTGTTCATCTTAAAGCTCATAGATGTGCATTGAATATTATTTCTTCAATCACCAGGCCTACCATTTATGGAACTAGCATAGAGTTACAGCTGTGTATCTACTGCAGTGTTTCTCAACCTTGACAATTTTAAGGCATGTGGACTTCAACTCCCAGAATTCCACAGCCAGCATTGCTGGCTGTGAAATTTTGGGAATTGAAGTCCACATGCCTTAAAATTGTCAAGGTTGAGTAACACTGATCTACTGGGACCTATTGGTGAATGTTTTTGATACTGCCAAAATGCAGCTCAGGTTCTACTGTCCTTAATATTAGTACCTGGGCTTGACTTTCAGCTGACTTTTGTAAACTGTGGTCTACTTTGCACTCCCACATACTCTTCCCCCCCCCCCCATGTGTGTATGTGTGTTATTTAATTATGTTTTACTCTGATTTCCCAGTCAGAATGAACGTCCTGCTCTGGCAGACTCTTTTGTAGAAGATTCTCTTCCCCATAGACGAGCAAAGGCAAAAATCTCTGAAATGTCAGAGAAACTCTCCCGCAGGCTGAATGAACTGGATACGGTAAGTTAATGCCAACTATTCTTGGTATTGTGCTAACCCAACGAGCAACATGACTGAAGCTAAGCAGGTAGAGATCAAGCCAATTTGGGATCCTGCAATCATACTCTTTAAGGCTCAGGATTGTTACTCTTTACAGAAATAACTTTTCTCCAGAATAATCCAGTATTCACAATAAAATAATTAGGAGACATCATCCTTTATTTTATTGCACTAAAATCATAGCAGGCTTGTGGTGGCAGTTGTAGATTTGATGCGGTGTCTGGGCATCTCTTAATGAGAATGGACACAATAACAATTTCGGCATTTGCCTGGGTCGGCTGTCATTTCACCTCAAACTGACCCTTGATCTGCCTTCGATTGATTGCCAGGTTTTCCCTGGGTTTGCTGTTGTGGGTGCCTTTTACCCAAGGCTGACTAACCCACTGACTCCTGCATTGTTTGGAAGGGGGGGGAAATGCCTACTGGAACAGGTTAACTGAAATCACACCTCAAAATATGTCATCCTATGTTTTGTTTTGTTTCGTTTTTCTTAGTGTGATTTGTGAATTGCAGATTGGTTTCTAGCGTAGCCTGTTGTGGGATTCATGGTCAGCAGAGGGGACAGAGCCAACTGGAAAAAGGTTAGGGAAAAGTCAGGGTTTCTTTCTAGGAAGGATCAAGGATTTTTTTTCCCCCTCTTGGCTCCAGATTCTAAAGCAGTGTCTGCATTCTTGAGTCTCCATATTTCTTCACAGCCCCATCTTTCCTCCTCAGATTAAGTACTTGAGGCGCAACCTAAGAAGCCACCGACTGTGACCTCTGACCCCAAGCAAATGATTGCAATGTGGTAGCTCTTTAGTACAACAACATGTTGAGGGATTAACAGGCAAGGAGTTGTTTCCATTAAAGCTGGACTTTTCTGGCTTCCAGAATTCCTACCATTTACCACCAACTATCTACCACTGGACATATCTACAGTGGCATGGACATTTTCCTTACTGTGCTGTATCAGGCTTTTTTTTTTCTCTGTTCAACCATCTGTTTTGTTATTTCTTCACCTGATCTGAAAATGGCCAGTTCCACAGCCAAGAACAACATCTAGCCAGATGGTTATATTTAGTAAAAAAAAAAATAGTTATGAAAGCTCCTTTATAAAATTATGGAAGCCATCTGGGTATTGATTCTGTTTGGTAGTAGGAATCCCTACATTCTCCCTCCATTGTGCAAATTGTCTAAGTTTGTAGTGCCTCTCATTTTGAAGTCAAGAAAGGGAATTGCATATTATAGGGATTAACAACCCCGCCTCCAGAAGTTGTGAATGCTCCAACACTGGAAGTTTTTAAGAAGAGACTGGACAACCATTTGTCTGAAATGGTATAGGGTTTCCTGCCTGAGCAGGGGATTGGACTAGATGACCACCAAGGTCCCTTCCAGCTTCTATTCTATTCTATTCTATTCTATTCTATTCTATTCTATTCTATTCTATTCTATTCTATTCTATTCTATTCTATACAAAGTATTTATTTCCCATTGCCTGGTAGTGTATCAGAAGGTCTCAGTTCCCTAATATCCAAAGATGGTTGAAACAAACAAATAAATAATACCTATTATGTATTTATTTCTATGTAACATGGCTCTTTTGCTCATTTTTATCAATCTGCTAAACTGACCTTTGTGCAGAATGAATTTGCCATTTCTCCTTGCTAAATTGTATTGTGCAGAAAGAAATGTTTGGAAAGGACGTTCAAGGTTATTATATGTTTATAAGAATCATATTATCAGCCGGTACCGAAAAGGTTCTGAATATAGGCTTGGCTTAAATACAATAGAAGGAGATACTCAAGTCCTGCTTGATTAAATGCAATATCCGGCTTCATACTTTTAAGTTTGAGTTCACCTTTCTAAACATCAATCTTCAGCAAAAGAAGAGAAAGACAGGAAAAAAATACTTCCCTGTGTAAATTGGAACAACAAGGAATGGACTAAATAAACCTTGCATACTAGTTTCTTACTTGAAGGGATTTTCACTCTAGCAAGCATAAATAATATACGGTAGAATCTTTTTGCTGGGGTCTTTAATAGTGCAATAGTAATAGTACTATTAAGGGTACTTTTTAGTATCTCTTGGCACTGTAGGATTCTATCAGCTTGTGCAGATTAGGC
The DNA here is from genome assembly GCF_001527695.2 of Protobothrops mucrosquamatus. NCBI lineage: Eukaryota > Metazoa > Chordata > Lepidosauria > Squamata > Viperidae > Protobothrops > Protobothrops mucrosquamatus. Next base: position 456,591 of record NW_015386491.1, on the reverse strand, counting down.
CTACAATTGGTGGCACAAAGTGGTGATCTGGAGTGTTTGAAGTAAATATTAGACTTTGTGTACTTAATTATTTTTCGTGATTAAAAGCGAATGTTTTGTATGTAAAATCATGGAAGATTACTTTGGAAGGAACTCTGAACAGATAAAGCAATTTTTTAAAAAAAAAAATCACAGATGTTAAAGCACGCTTTGGGTGAACAAAGCCGGGACGAGTTGTCGGCTGATGAGGATACCCTTTCTCAACACAGTGATAGCATCATGGACTATCGCCAAACCAAACAACAATCAGGTAACATTCGGAACATGACATATATTAATGAGCAAATTGTATTGTTCTATGTTGGCACATATAATTTCCACCAGGAATGGAAAATAACTACATACCTGCCTATCATCTAGCATCTTTCCTTGACCTGATCCCCTCTTTAGCTATCAGAGCTACAGCTTCCATAATTCCTGTTGACCATGCTAGCTAAGACTTCTGAGAATTGTCATAGTAACACCTTCTAGAAAGTGCTAGATTGAAGAGATTTCTTTGTATAATGGGTGTCACAATAGCTGAACTGAGGGGTTTGAGCACTGTTGGGAATTGTGCTAACTCAAGAGTTTAAAAACAATAACTTTACAAAGAGCCTGAATCTAGTTGCTAAAAAAAAAAGTATCTCTGATTGGCTATGGAGATTCTCAGTCATCCAGGTCATAATTGTCTCTCAAAGGTACTTTTTTCCAAAGCTGTATCTGATTGAATGTAATACAAGGCAATCCATATCAGATCCCAAAAACATGACAGGACAAGCTTTAGAAACAGAGCTTCTGAAATTTATTGAAAAGCCCTTCATGATCCCTTGTTTTTTTTAAAAAAACCTAATTGTGGTAGACCTGTCCAAAGTTTGTTTATTTCATAGATGTTCGCCGTCCAAGGAAAGGACCCAGTAGGCGACGGTCATTTTCTGCTTCCCCACCTCCGTCTAATTATCAACCATCATATATATCTGATAGTCCACCCCAGAAGGATACAGAAGAGCCAGCACGAAGGTTGCGAATCTGTTGGCAAAATGAACAGGATCAAAGGAAGTTAAGACCAAAGGTAATGGCAGCAGTAATGGAAATGGGGCCAGCTAAATAATGCCTTAATGAGTGAATGTATTAATAGATGTTCTTAGCGGTCAGTAGAACTTGGATGAAAAGAACTTTTGCTTTTCCACTTCAGAGGTTTTATATCATCTCCAAAAGAAAAAGACATTCTAAGTGTGACAGTATGCTACACGTACCTCCTAATGGGTGGGCTGGTAGCATTGTATGTTGGCTTGATAGATGATCTTTAGATATATGAGGTTGCATAGAATAGCATGCACTTGCTTGGGGTAAAACTGCCTGCTTGTAACATAGTGGCCCAAATGCTCTGAAGCTGACCAGTATTGTCCTTGCTGATGGGAGGGAATGTTGCATAGGGCATGGATATGGTTAAAGCTAGCAACCTGGTAAAGCTAGTTTATCATATCTGATTGACCAAAGTCATGGGGGGTGGTAGCTGAGATCAATATTTATTGGCCATCTACTGATGACTATGGCAAACCGAAGACTACAACTAAGAGCCTGGAAGAATGAATAAAATAAAAATAGATACATTGTACATTTGGGAAATGAAGAATTGGGAAAGATGTCAAGGATCGGAATGTAAATGGTCCAATCTTGTGAAAATCATACAGGGAAGTCAAAGTACAGAATTGACTGGGCTGAAAAGTATACTGGAAAGTATGCAATTGGTGTCATCTCAATTGTTGTGGACGGGCATGAGAAAAAAGTTACTGTCCAGTGAGTGATGATAGTAGAAGAACCAGAAATAAGTTTGGAAACATTGCTGAGTGTTCTGAATGGAAATGATCCAAGGAGGAAAAATATTTTATTAGGTGACATGAATAGTTAGTTGGAATGAGACAAAAGAGTACATAAAAAGTGATCACGCCATTTGGAAGCACAGCCTTGAATGAAACTGATCATTCATTGTAGAAAAATGGCATTTTTTTCAACTATGTGGTTTCAGTGTAAGTCTCAACACGTGCACATGGAAAAGGCATGGATCCAAAAGCATGATTAATTGGATTGTTCTAGATCAGTGGTGGCGAACCTATGGCACGGGTGCCAGAGGCAGCACGCAGAGCCCTCTCTGTGGGCACGCGTGCCGTCGCCCCAGTCCTAGGCCTTCAGCTGGGTTTTATAAAACTTTTTCGCTTTAGGCCTCCACCGCCATGTGCAAAAAAAAAAAAAAAGTTCAACCAATCAGTCAATTTCAACTTCTCGCGGGAAAAAAAAAGATCTTGCAAAGTTGGAATTGATTAATTGAATTTTTTAGTCCCACCCAGTCTGCCGTTACCACCGCAGCCACGCCCATCCAATGGGCCACGCCCACCCAATGGGCCACACCCACCCAGCACCCGACGATGCATAAGTGGGTTTGGGGTTGCAGTTTGGCCACTCGGTCTCTAAAAGGTTCGCCATCACTGTTCTAGATGAAAGGCTGAAAGAATTACTAAAGGATACAAAGGTGATTAGAGATTCTTAATATAAACTAGACACTTTTGGAAATGCCAGTGGAGAAACTTGGGTAAAAAAACAGACAGGGAGGAAAAGAAAAGTGACAAAATTAGAGTATAGGTAGAATGACTGCAAGAAGCAAAAGTGCAAGTCCTCTTATTTGTTTTATTGAATGAATCTCTAGGAGTCCCTACCTGTGGCTCAGAAATCTGCCTATTGAGGGCTAATCTCCTCACTGAGATCGGCCACTGATCACATCCACTTGAAGAAAAAAACCTTCTGAGTCATAGCTGCCTAGAGTTTCCCCAAACTGCGAGATGGGCGGCATATAAATTTAATAAATAAAAATTAATACAAAACTAGGATATTTCTGTCAATATTTAAGATCAGTTCTTATAACTCCAGGCTTGGTTTGTAACTTTATCTGAACAGCATCTTTTATTGTAGATCCACGTCCATGTATTTCAAATTTATATTTTCTCCTATCTTCTAAATTTAGATGGGTAGAAATAGTGAAGGGGTAGCCTTAATATTCACTTTTATCTTTCTTGGATCCTTTTTAATTTCCTTAGGTATTTAAAAAAAAATAGAGAGAGCTTGTCTTATTTTTTGGCTCTGAAGCTTTCAGACATTAATTGCTCTTTCAGTATGTTAGCTGAGTTTTTTGTTCTAGAACTGCAGCTGAACCACTGAATCTGAATATGTTAAGTTTCAATAGCCTAGAACAGAGGTTCCCAACCTTTTGGGCACCAGGGACCGGTCCCATGGAGAGAGGTTTTCCCATGGACCGGAAGTGTGTGGTTTTGTGTGCTTCCTGCATCCCATTGATGGGGTTTTGCTTGTTTGTGCGGACCGGTTGCTGGCATGCCGCAGCCTGGTACCGGTCCACGGACCGGGGGTTGGGGACCCCAGGCATAGAAGCCATATTAAATGGAGCTCCTGATTTCTTAAAAAATTAGTTTGTGAACTGCTATGAGAATAGAATTATCAAAAGGCATGTTTCATAAGAGAATAAATTGTTACAGACAACATTCGGACTTTATTGTGTCTTCTAGCATCTGAGTAAAGCTTATGATGAAGAGCTAAGAGCATATGAAGCTAGCGAAAGACTGGAACTTGCAACGATAAAAGCAAAGGCTCAGGAAATGGTAAGATGCAGAAGAAATGTGCTGATAGTTCTGTGCACTTCTTTTTAACACTAAATATTGTTTAGAACATTAATATCTGAAGGGCAACTTTTGCACTAAGTCAACTCTCATATATTTAAATTTTGGTGAGGGTTTTCTCCCCACCAAATTTACCTCAGCAGAACTTTAAATACGGGCTATCCTCAATTTACAACCGTTCACTTAGTGACCGTTTGACGTTACAAGGGCATTGAAAAAAAGTGTCCTCAGACTTACAACCATTGCAGCAGCCCTATGTTCAGAACTCAGGCGCTTGGCCACTGGCATTTATTGACGAAGGTTGCAGCATCCCGGGACCAACCGTGGTCTCCATTTGTGACCTTCCCATCTAGCTTCTGACAACCAAAAGTCAATGGGGAAAGTTGGATTTGTTTAACGACACCCTGACTCGCTTAGCAACAGCGATAATTCACTTAAGAACCGTGGCAAAAAAGGTCATAAAATCGGATGCGCCTCACTTAATAACTGCCTTGTTTAGTAACAGTAATTCTATTCCCAATTGTGGTCGTAAGTTGAAGACTACCTGAAGTGGCCACCATTTTGTCTATCTCAGACAAATCAAACAGATCAGTTTTCCTGAGACTCTTGGGAAGGAGGTCCTGTTTTTCAAAGTGTGCACTTCACATTGATTGTATTTTCACCCTGTGTTAAATTCTAGAAAGATCCAGTCATATCTGGATCACGGATGTGACTTGGTCATAAATTTTGTTTGCTGGAATCGAGATCCATAGAGCCCAGTATGAGTAACTGCTTATTCGTAGTGGTTTTTTTTAAAGGAGAAGGATAAAATTCTAGATTTGATTTTTCAACATACATTGTGTTTCCTTTTATACAGATTTTAGTTTTTTAGCTATAAAAATAATCCGTAAGGGCCTAACATTTTTCACCTAAATTTTTAAAAAACTTTTATAGATGAAGAATTTTAGGCCCTTAAAGATTATGGGAAAGACATTCTCCTATCTGTGATGACTCTGAGCAGATGTGGTTAGTAATAGGTTGTCTCTGGGATCAGAGCCAGAAAAACAGTCACTTTTAGAAGATGGCCGGAGACTTAGCATTATTTTCTGTAGTAAAATGCCACTTGGACTGTCACCAGTTATCTGATTTAAAATGGAAATAATTCACTGTTCATTTAATAGATAGAAAGATACCACAGATATGATGATACTGTGTTTCCCCGAAAAAAAGACCCGGTCTTATATATATTTTTGCCTCCAAAAGAGACAGTAGCCATTCTGGAAAACTCTGGGAGGAAACAAATACAGGAGTCTTTGTCTGTGTGAAATGGAGGATGGTGATATCTTTGGCTCCAAACCAGATATTTGAAGATGGGGGAATAAGCTGTTCTATACCTGGACAAGGCCAAGATGTGCTTTTGGTTAGTGTGAAGTGAGGCCTTTCTGCCTTTTAGGATTATATCTTTGGGCTTTCATCTTAAAGACACATAGCCACATTAATCAGCCATTGGATAGCTTAAATGTCTGATGAACAGAAAGTCACCAGCCTCTTCTTGCACTTTGGGTTTGCCTCTTTCTATATGAATCTTGAGCTGTCATTAGGATCTGCCCGTACTGGAATGACGAGTGATCCACTAACTATTTGTTCTGTGTGTGTTTGCATCGAGGAGCAAAAATACAAAGAGAACGTGCTTAAAGAAACTCCAAGAATCTCACATGCAGCAAAGATTTATTCTCGAAAAACTATACCTCGGCATTCCAAACTCAACCAGAGGATTTCAAGAGGAGGGTTTGCGAAGCCAAAAAAAGCAGCTCCAAGTAAGAACTGAACCCCTTTCTTGGTAGAGAGCCTGGCAGCCTCTGAAAGCACGTTCTTTCAGTCCGTGGGCCAAGATCACTGGCATTTTAGCCATGTATAGCTGTGAAAAACACTTTTCTGATTGCCTCCATATGTCTTAGACCTGGGCAAGGGGAGCAGAGAGTTTAGGGAGCCTTTTATCCAGCTATTTCCTCAAGGTCACGAGGAAGGCTGAGCTTCCCTGGGTGCAATTCTTTGTTAGTTCTCTTTAGTTTAGTCCAGGGGTAGGCAACCTTGGCTCTTTTATGACTCGTGGACTTCAACTCCCAGAATTCCTGAGCCAGCATGGCTCATCTTGGAAACCTCTCTTTTTCCCCCCAGCATGGCTGGCTCAGGAATTCTGGGAGTTGAAGTCCACGAGTCATAAAAGAGCCAAGGTTGCCTACCCCTGGTTTAGTCTGTCACCTGATTGGTATATCGCAGGGGTGCTGGCTGGGGAATTCTGGGAGTTGAAGTCCACAAGTCTTAAAGTGGCCAAGTTTGAGGACCCTTGCGATATTGCTTTCAAATCAGTGCTTCCCCAAGCAGAGCATTCCAACTACCTTTCCTTTCCTTCCTTTTTCTTTTCTTTTTCCTTTCCTTCTCCTCCCCCTCCTCTCGACCCAGATAAAAAAAATAACCATGAATGCTGTTCAGCTCTATAAAATTATGTGTGGGTAATTCAAGAAGAGGAGCAGCCAAAGCATTTCAGTCTTAAAAATAAAATATTCTACCTCCTTTGATTTCAAAACGTATTGATTCTACAAAAGACCACAAGGGCTCCCTAATGATTCTTTCCTGAATGCTTTATTCTCACCCAGTATGTGAAGTGCAAAAACCCCACTCTGAGTAACTTCAGATTTGTTCATCTGTTATGCAACATTGTTTAGTAATATGTTATGACAGCTGTTACACCGAACTGCTATGCTTGTTTTGAGATAGGCTAAGAACAAGGAATATTAACAATGACCATGTTAATTAAATATTTCTATGTGTTTATGATGTTTAACTGATGGAGCAAATCTATGGAGGAGAGAGTCTAAGACAGGGGTAGGCAACCTTGGCTCTTTTATGACTCGTGGACTTCAACTCCCAGAATTCCTGAGTCAGCCATGCTGAGGGGAAAGGGAAAGGTTTCCAAGCTGAGCCATGCTGGCTCAGGAATTCTGGGAGTTGAAGTCCACGTGTCATAAAAGAGCCAAGATTGCCTACCCCTGGTCTAAGATAAAGCAGCTGCCCTATCTACCGCTTAGCAGAAAAGTCACACTGATTTCTTCCTCTTTTTTTTTTAATATTCTGCCATTGCTGTTAGGGCATTTATATTACCTTCCATACAAACATAACACAATTTTTAGTCTGTATTTAGTTTAAACACAGTCAAGTATCTCATTTGGAGTTGTGGTTTCAAAGAAGAAGAACCCACATCTGTAAGAATTACATAAATATAGTAAAAACCATTAGATAACAAATTACGTATTTTCAAAAGACTCAAACAGAATTAATGCACTGAATTTCAACACCAATGTGACTTGTTTGGCTGTTGGGGTTTGCAAACTGAATCATGTGTAAACCATGGTTTATATCAGGCAAACTGCTTTTCACAACTATTGTTTAGTGTGATGTGCAAACCAATTAATGAACTATTGTTTAGTGTGATGTGCAAAACAGTTAATGCATTCCGGCTGGCCTTCAATGTCTTTTTGTCAGTTTTATTGGGCTCAATTATATCGCCTTAGCCTACAGAGGCTCCTAAAACTGTTTTTCTTGGTTCAGGATTAGAAGGTCTTTTTGAATCCAAGTATGTATCATTATTACTGTTTGGGAAAATATGGGCATAAATTCACCAGTGGTAGCTATTTCTCATTACAGATGAGACTGGTGAAGCAAGGATAATTCTCAGCTGCTATATTCCCTTAGATAGGGTACAATTGTAATTATAGAGCTGGCCAATATTCCAGTAAAGAGCTAGAGCAGAATATAAAAACCTTTTTAAAAATAATTTAGTGCTGATTGTTTTCTTGTTGAAAGATTTGAAAGATCAAGTTAGAAGCAGAGCATCCTGAAGAAAATCTATCTGGTCGCTAGGATTCAACACGACTTGATGGCACGCAATCATTTCTCTGCTCTCAAAACATGTCTGTGTGATAAATATAGGAGCCAGTTTGGTCTGGTCTAGTGCAAAGGTGTCCAACCTTGGCAACTTTAAGACCTGTGGACTTCAACTCCCAGAATTTCGCAGACATTCATGTTGAATTGAAGTCCACAAGTCTTAAAATTGCCAAGGTTGGACACCCCTGTTCTAGTGGTCAAGGCTGGAAAATGGGAGACTGTGTTCTACCCTTAGCCATGTAAGCTGGCTGGGCCAGTCCCTCTCTCTCAGCCCATCTCACCTCACAGGGATGTTGTTGTGGGGAAAATAAGAGAGGAAACTGTGTTGGATATGTTCACCACCAAGGGGGAATACAAATAATATTTTTCTAATCCTTTTAAATCTAGTTATAGCTCCTAGCCCAGGGGTAGGCAACCTTGGCTCTTTTATGACTCATGGACTTCAACTCCCAGAATTCCTGAGCCAGCATAGCCCAGCTTGGAAACCTCTCCCTTTCCCCTCAGCATGGCTGGCTCAGGAATTCTGGGAGTTGAAGTCCACGAGTCATAAAAGAGCCAAGGTTGCCTACCCCTGTCCTAGCCTAAAGTAAGCAGACCTGTTTAGATGTATTTACACATATCTACAGTTTATAAGCAAGAATGTTAAATTGAGTAATGTGACACGCATGACCATTAATTTGTATAACAGTAAGCTTAATCCCGCCTTCTCCAATCATGGCGGCTCCAGGATGGGGAAGGGAGCTTCTTTTTAATGGCAGCTCAAAGCACAAGGCCCACTTTTCAGCCGTTCATTGCTTTAGGTCTGTCTCTTTCTTTCAGTGAAAGTCAAAGAGAACGATCTCTTGCCTTTACTCCTCAAAGACTTTCCTCACATGAACATTTCTCATCCGACGATGAACAAGATGTGGCAGCAGCAGCTCTCCCAAATAGAGCGATTCAAGCCTCCCAGAGAAGGGAACCAGTGGAAACTGCAGAACGAAGTGAGTTATCTGCAGGCTTGAGAGAGTCACGGCCTTTCAAAAGGGAGGCGCAAAAAAAATGTGCCAGCAGTGGCTAAAAGATACAAACATGGGACGAAGGTCCCACGCATCAGCCGGGACTACAAGTAGTCCTCAGCTTGCGACAGTTTGTTTAGTGACTGTTCAGAGTTACAATATTGAAAAAAAGCGACTTGCGACCGTTTTATTTATATATATATAAAAGACTTCTCTCTCTCCCATATTTAGGCTGACAGGGTGTTCAAAAAGCACTCATATATATAACGGCCATTGCAGCATCCCCTTGGTCACGTGATCAAAATTCAGACTCTTGGCAACCGACTCATATTTGCAGTGTCCCGGGATCACGTGATCCCCTTTTGCGACTTTCTGACAAGCAAGGTCAATGGGGAAGCCAGATTCACTTAGCAACCGTGTTACTAACTTTACCAGTTGCAGTGATTCACTTAACAACAGTGGCAAGAAAGGTCCTAAAATGGAGCAAAGCTCACTTAACCACTGTCTTGTTTAGCAACATAAATTTGGGGCTCAATTTTGGTCATAAGTTGAGGACTCCTTGTATTGGTGGTACACCTAATTTATTTATTTATTTATTTTTGGCACATTATTAAAGGCAATGAACTGGCCAGTATATTTTTCAGTGACTCTAGGAGGGTCTTGAGATTTTTCATTCCACCGGAGCTTTATTCTTCTAGGCTGATGTCACTCAATGACTTTATGACATTGAAAAAGGAAGGAAATGGGGGAGCAGTAATGGAGAAAATGGATTACAAGTCCCGATGAAAGCACAGGGAGTAGCTTGAAAGGGGAAAGTGGGGAGAAATAGACTGGGTTGTTGTTGTGGGGAAAATAGGAGGAGGAGGAAGGATATGAGTATGTTTGCCACCTTGAATTACTTATTATACTAAGTAATAAGGGTGAGATAAAAATCAAATACATAAAATTCATCTGCCTTCAAATGTGAGGCTGGCTTTCTGTGAGTAAATCATGATGATTGGGGATAGTGGAAGTTGTAGTCCAAGCTGGCATTGAAACTATTCAGCAGGTGTTTCTGGAAGAGAGTAGATCAAGGTGGAGAAATCTTTCTTGACATCTGCTAGATTGGTTAATAGGCAGAAGCTTGATAAGTGAATGAAAAATAATGATTTAAATGAAATCTGCGGGGTCCTTGGTGCTCTCTGAGCTTGGTTGTTTTCTTACAGACATTTCATTACCCAGCTAGGTAACATCATTAGTGCTACATGAATGAAATCTGTGTACTCCTTTCAGGTACTGGAAACACTGAAGAAGCACGATCTACTTGTGGATCTTCTTAAGAGAGAGCAGGCTCACAACAGAAGATTGGTATATGTGGAAACGAGCTAATGTATTGATGATAATTTAATTTTTAAACCTATTGGTAGGCAGGCTTTCTGATCCACGTAAGGCAGTGGAGAAGACTCCAAGAATAGAACAGTATCATCAGATAACATCAATAGTTAATCAAAACATAATTCCTTCTAGCAATATATTAGAACATTATTCAGTCTCTATAAAAATATAGAGAGCTATGAGAATAAAGATATGATAAATTAAAACGCAATCATCTTGGTTGTAAACTGCTGTGGTCCTCTCTTCGGTAGCATGCAACTCTCCAATATATAATTAGTACTAGCACTAGCACTTAGACCAGTGTTTCTCAACCTTGACAATTTTAAGGCATGTGGACTTCAACTCCCAGAATTCCACAGCCAGCATTGCTGGCTGTGGAATTCTGGGAGTTGAAGTCCACATGCCTTAAAATTGTCAAGGTTGAGAAACACTGACTTAGACTTATATGCCGCTTCATGGTGCTTTACAGCCCTCTCTAAGTGGTTTTACAGAATCAGCCTATGCCCCGCCCCCCAACAATCTGGGTCCTCATTTTACCAACTTTGGAAGGATGAAAGTCTGAGTCAACTTTGAGCCGGTCAGGATCAAACTCCTGGCTGTGGGCAGAATCAGCCTGCAATATTGCATTCTAACCAGTGCACCACCAGAACTCACAATTGGGACTAAAACTGTACAATACATTGAAAAAACAACTTCAGATATTAGAAAGTAACCCTGCCATACATGGTGGAACGTTTAAGACTCCAGGCTGAAAGCAGGGCATCTTCCCAATGCATCTGGGCCTAGTAGGGTCTCAGTTCTAGGAATCATTCCCCAACAAGTCTGGGGCTTGACAAATTCCAGCTCCTGCTGCAATGCCAACCAGAAACCGGACACCCTGGAGCACTGCCACTTTTTCAGCCAGAGCTGCACCATAGGAAAGGGAAAGAGCATCCTACCCTCCGAGCATTGCTTAAATATGTGCAGAAAACGGGGGCGGCTTCCCTCCTTGGTCTTCAGGGAATCTTAATAGCTTTTCCTCGCTGGGTTTGTTTTTCAGCAAGAGTTTAGGCAGCGCATTGAGAGACAGAAATGTACACAGAATAAAACGAGAGAGAGACGCCAGCAGATTGCCCGAGCCAAAAAATACTATCAAGATTACCGGATTCAGCTGCGTGCCAAGATGATGAGGACCAGGACACGGGAGGAAAGGGTACGTTTGGGATCTCACTCTGCAGTGCTAGTAAAGAGCCAAGCCCAATTCACTTGGCCAGGTTGAGAGAGTTCGGATCAGTTTACTATGTTTTCAGCCTGGTGTGACCCCCATTTCAACAGCAAATTAGGAATGCCCACATTAGGTGGTTGGGTGCCATCGGCTGCTAGTCTGATGAATTTGGGAGGTGCTTAGATGTTGTAGTTGCCTCATACCACTCCTTAATGAAGAAGAGCAGAGAGGATTGTGCCCTGGAAAAGCAACTTTGTGTTGAGAACACTGCCACAAATGTCAGAGGGTAGTTTTAGTAAATGAACTTGAAAGTTAAAGCCAACTTAACTTACTTTTTAAAATCAAAATTGCATTTCCTGTGCTGCTATTGCTTCAAAAGGTTATTACAGGTAGTCATTGACTTAAAACCATTCATTTAATGACTGTTTGAAGTTACAATGGCACTAGAAAAAAAGGATTTATGATCATTTATCACATGACCTTTGCAGTATCTCCTCGGTCACATGATCAAAATTTGGACACTGGCATATATTTATTACGGTTGCAGAGTCCTGGAGTCATGTGATCACCTTTGTGATCTGATAAGCAGTTAATGGGGAAGCCAGATTTGTTAGAACCATGTTCTAACAAAACAACTTCAGTGATTCATTTAACAAATCGTAAAATGGGGCGAAACTCATTTAACAATTTGTCTTGCTTAGCAATAGAAATTTGGGGCTCCATTGTGGTCATAAGTTGAGGACTACCTATATTGGGAGTTCAGTAAAATGCAGATATGCATAAACACAGTGAATTAACTAGTTGGAAAGAAATGATCAGTTAATTGATTTGATTAATTGTGATTCAGGTTGATGAAGAGTAGATTATTTATGGAGAATACCTTGGGTTATTGCTTCTCCCTGTTGCTAACTTTTTAAACAATTAAACAGTACCAATTACTACATCCTTTGCATCACAAGGTAATAGAATAAGAATTTTGATCTTGTAGCAAATTTTATATTATGAAGTTCGTAATCTGCAAGGTTTTATAGTAAATGTTACAACTCCCAATGTGTTTTTCATTTCTGCTCAAGGCTAATTTGATAACAATAGAAGAATCCCCTATGGGAATAAGGAATTATCTATAAAATGGCTGGATAGCGCTTATTGAGACAAAACTGACCATCAGTTAGAATTGTCAAAAGAGAAACTAAGATTATACACTATATATGACTTTGTGACAAAGTTGGGCTTGGGACCTGTGTCTAAAGATATTATGTTCCCCTGAAATTATTTTTTTAAACAGAGCTGTTCTTATGTTTGTTAATGAAATGTCATTTTGGTAGATATTTAAACAACTGTTTGAAGAAGCCTTGGAAATTCAGAAACAAAGATTCCTTGAGTTGAGGTCGTATGCCAAGGAAAAACGTGCTGAACAAAAGAGGCAGTATCAAGATGAACTGCAATCCATGGAAAACTATTATAAAGATCAGGTAGGCTTTTGCCCCTGATATCATAAAGATGGTGCTTGATCTCTCGCAGTCCATTATTAATTTTTCTTCCACTTTCCTTTAGTTTGCAATGCTGGCTGAAGCCGTTTCAGAAGAACGTCGAGAAATCCAAACCAGAGAGCGAGCACATGTCCAGGTAAGTCTTCTCTTGTAGAGAGGGAATGCCCACTCTTTTCTCAGTGCTTTGAAGATGACTCCCAAATGTTGCAGTTGAATTTGTACACAAGAGTCCTGGTGGGGCAATGGTTAGAATGCAGAATTATTGCAGACTGACTCTGCCCATTGCCAAGAATTCGATCCTGACCGGCTCAAGATTGACTCAGTCTTCCATCCTTCCAAGGTCGGTAAAACGAGGACCCCAGATTGTTGAGGGCAATAGGCTGACTCTGTAAACCGCTTAGAGAGGGCTGTAAAGCACTATGAAGCGGTATATAAATCTTGGAGCGGTATATAAATCTAAGGGCTATTGATAAGTGTCATTGATCTGACAAAGGGGGGTTATATAGGTTTAATTATAGTTAAAATTATAATAAATAAATGGCCCAATCTCTTTTTGAAATATTTTGCTCAGCCTGCAAAGTATGCACACTTTTCCTGTAAAGTTTTAGAACTATAAATGAATTGACAGATGGCTCCTAATGGTTTCTTTTCAGACATTAAGTAAAGTGAAACGTGAACTGAGATCCAAGCTGGAGAAAGAGATTAAAGAACTGCAGGACATGATCACACATGATGATGATGATTTGTTTTTTCGAGAACTAGAAGCTGATCGGCTGAAATCCAGACTCTTGGTGGCTTCTTTTCAGTGTAACAAGAACTATCTGTTTCTTTAAAGGCCTGGCATGCTTGTATCATATCTATGTGGCTTTTTACAAGGAGACCAGAATCAAAAATATAAAATTAGCGGTTTAGTTTCCTGCCCCAAGACCAAGATTAAGTTGATGTTATGAAAATATTGCACTGATATTTTCAAAACAAGTGGTTTTAAAGACTTTGTCAATAAAGATTAGCTTCCTTACAATCACAATGCAGCTATCTCTGGATGTAACTTCTGTGGCCAAATTTTATTTTGCTCATGTAAATTGCTATCCCAGATTGGGCTAATGTTAAAAACAAATTGTAAGTTACAGTTCTTGAATCTTTCCAGGTATCACTGTCAAATTGCCTGGCTGGTCATGATTTGCTGTTATTATTTTTCTCTCCATTTTGAAGATGGGGATATTTGCTCTTCTCGTATCATCTGGCCCTTGTCCAATTTACTAAATGTTCTTAATTATATATAAAGTATTAGCTAAGCCAACAGTGCTATAAGAAGCAATTAATTTTGAAGTCATTCAAGGTAAAGAGGTATTCCCTAACCATATCTTAAATGTCAAGCCTGTTGTTTCATCCTGCCCTTTGGTTTTCTACTGAAACACATAGTGGCTTGTTGGAGAATAGCTCCACTATATGACATTTTATGAGTATTGTATCTCACACACTTTATTAGAGGAAGTGACGCCATGTATTTCCAGGGACTCTTTATCTTTATTTCTCCAGGTACTAATGGATAATGGCGATCTGTTATAAATTATATTACTTCCCTAATGGAATAGTGTGTGTGTGTGGGGGGGGGGAGTTCTTCTCTGCAGCACTATGCTTTTATATGGCTGCATCTTCTTTTCTAGGCACAAAATAGGAGAAAAACTTTTTAACATACCTTTTCCTATCCAAACACCCTCCATTAGAGATAAATCTCTTTATATAGTGAAACTAAAAGTAGGCCAGCTGTAAGAGCTGGATTTAAGCAAGTTCTACTGTAGAAAGCACTTAGCTTGCTCATCCATGTATTGACTGAGATGTAGCTTGAGAGTGGGAAATGGTTCTTTCTCTGTGACAAATTCCAGTCAGTCAATGTTGACTGATGTGGAGAGGTCCAACGGAAATCCACTCGTTTGTGGAGTGCCTCAAGGCTTGACACTCGCCTCTCCTATATAGGACAGAGTTCCCCAACGTTTCTGGGTTAGCAGCCTGGAGGAAGAGAGGAGGGAAATGTGTGCGCATGATGTGCACACGTCTGCACAAACCATCCAATTCCACAGGCCTTTTCACAATCTCTGAAGACTTAGCTCTGGGATAGGTTGGTGATGTGCCCATCTAGTGCATACTGTATAGTTTGGCAAGTTTATGTTGCTTCTTCCTCATATGGCTAGGTATATTATGGTTAGTTTTTACCTTAAGGTATTGCATTTTAATTTATCCATTATCTAGAATCAGTGCTAGGTTGGGTGATCTTATAAAACAAATAAATGCATTTTGCTATATATCAAGGCCAGATGAACAATTAAATTCCTCGTATTTGCAAAAGAAGGGGCACCAGAAACATTTGCTGCTGAAAAACTAAAGCTCATTTTTTAATTAAAATAAATAAAACGTTCATGGTATATTTTACATATAAAGTATTGCTATTTTAACACCTCAACTACCATATTTGGAAAGAACTGATCATGAACATTAGGGCCAAGTGATTATAATTGTTCTTCCACACTGTTACTGTTGTGCTGGACCACAGCAATTTGAATACTACAAATAAGTAATATTTTGTGTAATATTTCTGAGTTATATAATCCACGTGAAAAGAAAAAATCTTGAAAGGGAAATCTGGGTTGCCAGGTTTTGAACACACTTAGTCTAGGAATACAGTGAAGATCTTCTTTCTCCTTTCTCCCAACTATCTTAGTTTTTGCAAACAGCAGAATTTGATCTCAGCAGGGAATTAAAAAAAGGTGACAGCAAAAGCAGAGGAACGCAGTGGAAAAGCTTAGCGATTGTACTCTCCCCTTTAAAAAATTACAAATGTAAATATTTGACATAGAAACTCCCAAGTCAACACCATCCAATGGACAGTGGAATGATGCCTCCAAGGTTGGCCTTATTCCTATCCAGGACTTGTATGATTTCTTAAAACTACTAAGATCACTGTTGTTTTATTTAAAAATAAAAAAACAGAATTTTAAAACCTTTGACTCTGTGACAGTGCAAACAGCATTCCCTTTTGTTAATCAACTTCTGTAGGAGCTCTGTGATTTCTTAAAACTACTAAGATTTAAAAATAAAAAGCAAACAATTTTTAAAACCTTTGATGATGCTGTGACAGTGCAAACAGCATTCAATTTTATTGCTCAATTTCTGCATGGGTACATACTCAAAAAATTTTATACAGATGTATTGTTAAAGCTCATGTAACAGCTTGGTGAAAATACAATATCAATGCTAACCACATTCTGCAATAAATACAATAGAAATGGAACTGAAAAATGTGTCAGTTTGTGGCAGAAGGAAGTATATCAAATATAGGTTTATTTTAGTTGGACAAAACTTTTAGGATTTGGCAGAGTCAGAAATCTTCTAAATAAACAGTATGTCTTAAGTACAAATTGAACCTGTTAACTATATAGTGCAGTTCAAAGTTTGTAGCAATGATGTCATGCTACACTACAAATGTGATACAAAAGCACAAGTTCCTTCCATTAATGCAGCCAGTTTAACTGCACCACAGGTTTAACAGATATAGTGTTGCAGAATAAAAACAAAATAAAACAAAACAAAAATCTGTGTGCTCTGGACTCTAGTACAAACACAAACGTTTGGTAAAAATAAAAATCAGTTTAGAGAAACTGAACCTATGTGCAAAAAATAGAATACATACTGTACAAAGCACCATTACAAAACTTTACACCTAGAAATTAAACTTGAAAACGTGTCTGAGTACTTAATCATTGAATCCTAGCAAATTGTCACTATTCATATTAGCACATTCATTCCTGAAAAGAAAGCATGGAAATGTGAGGTGGCATCTCTCTTTTAATTATTCAATCCATGTTCACAATTGATGAAGAAATCCTATGGGAAAAGGGGTGCACTGGAAATAAATATTCACATTTCAACCTAAGGTAAAAATCCAAAGGTCCAGCATCATATTTCGCACTGGGAAAAGAGGCATGGCTATACATCTGCAACGGATGGGTTGGGAAAAGCTTCTGGTAAGTTGTGTGCTTTAAAGCTTTTAATGGTTTTATGCAGATAAAAAGGCACTCAGAAGACCTGAGAAATCCATTTGCATTCGTCTGCTCAGTGTTGGTCAAAGCAAGATTGCAGGTATAGTTTAATTTTGCCTAATACATATTAGACTAGCGCTGTAATAGAAGGTTCTCTGAACACAATTTAAAGTAGAGCAACAGTGCAGTCACTGTTCAAAAACATAAGTTTTGGAATGAGACCAGGTTGGATTTGCCTTCCCCAAACTTAACACCCCACTGTCTTCACTGTCAACAAATTCTTTTAGCTCTCAATTTCCGTTCTAAGATTGCTAGGTTTCATCCTGTTCAAAATGGAGGCATCTTAAATAAGAAATCTAATGGTAAGTCTACAGAAAAGGAAGAACAGGCCGATTTTCCTTATGGAGCAAAGAAACAAGGTAGGTTTTAGATACAATCTGGTTTATCCATGCTCCCGAGGAGCCCGTGTACATACAAAACAAAGGACCTGAATGGTCAATTATAAAAGGCAGGAATCCACCTTCACAGGTGCTCAGCACTCAGCGCTCGGTGGTATATGAAAACCCAGGCTCCGTAAATTCTTCATTCAACATCTAGAAAATAAATCAATACTATTCCTGAAACCTGAAAGATCAGCTGAAAAAGGCATAGATTATCCCAGAGATGATCTGAAGGAAAAGACAACTTCAGACAGGCACAAAAGAAGATATCCTAACTGGGAAATATGGGCTTGTTCCTTATCAGCTTCAAATTTATTTTATCTGGAGCGGATAAACTGATGCTCGACAGATATTTGGTAGCAAACCTTTGTAACCTATCACTGATTGTGCTGACTGGAATTGTTAGAACGTGAAAACCAAAACATCTGAAGAGCAACCAACTCCCTATCCTGGAACTAAGCTGCCAGGCATGCCTCAGTGGCGGGCTTTGATTAACTGTAATGCTGTAGAGCCCATAAACAGTAATCTAATCTACCAGAAACTTCATTGGTTCTGCTCAACTATGAATCATAAATAGACCATCTATCTTCACCGACTACTATACTACAACTGTCTCAATTTGTGCAATCGCTTCTTCTTCCAATATTTCTGCCTTTTGCATTAACAAAGGTACCATGAAATTCTTTCAAAACAAACAGTCAAATGAAAACCACTTTTATCCTCAAAATGCAATTATGTGCCAGATGGAATTGGCAACTAACACATAAAAACCTGCTGGACTCCAGGATCAGCATTTGGACCAAGTCAGAAAAGAAACACTACACAGTGAACACGCTTTTGCCCTTCTTGCCTTTTCTTCACATTCTTTTAAAACGTTTTCTTAAAGATCGGCCAGCAAAGTACGCAGTTTCCAAAGTGTAATTGGCACTCTTGATTATCATAATAAAAAAGTGGCGGCTTACAAATTAGTTATTAGAGCATGCACTGCATTGTTTACTGTCCCTTGATTCTCAGTGGAAAGGTAAGCACTGAACTGTTAACATTCAGCACTGCTGAATGAGGGCTCGTTCACATATGCAAGCTCTACTTTAATCTGCCACACAGGTAAGAAGGACATACTGTATACTTAATGGAAAATATTAGCATTAGCCACTGCTGATACTGATTATGACATTCAGCAATTTTTATACCGGCTGCTGTTCTTGTCATAGCAGCCACACAGAATTACACAGAAAGCTTCAAGATGTGAGCCATCTTCAACAAATGCATGCCTTAACAATTAAGGACTGTGTTCAAAAGTATATAAGCCACCGGTATTAGAAGATGCCTTTTTGTTTTTTAAGCATTCCACATATGCTTGCATTAAAACAAAGACAAATTCCTATGTATCTGAACCAGCTACTTATCAGAGCACATTATATACCACATCATCGCTGAATCGACTGTATTGTGGTTCCCCCCTCCTTATTCGTCACTACCACAAACTCATTGACTACAAGCAGTTCAAAGTAAAGGCAATTTTTTCTGGATCAGATTATTGAGCAACAACTAATATACAGTGCAGGTTGGTTGTATCTGAACATAAAAGCTTTGGTTGATTTGATATCCACAGAGTGTTTTTGAACAATCAACTGATGATCTATGAAGGCTAATGATATCATCCATATATGTTTAGGAGTCTTAAAAAATGCAGCAGTTCCATTTAAAATGGAAAGCATTTTTTTTTAAAAAAAACGCCTCAAGTATTGACTTTTTACAAAAAATGCTCATTTAAAAAATGCTGAACGCCTACATTTTTAAAAAGGGCTTTCCACATTTACCACAAAGTACTGTACTAAATGCAGTGCAATTTAACTTGGACTAAGATTCTGCTAGAGAAATCTGACTGAAGAAAAGACCCAAACCTTATAATTCATGCTCAAGAAATGTAAGAATCCTGACACAGGACCACTGAAATTAAACTTGTAACACAGAATAAAATCATTCCACTGTATAAGAAAATATAGTTTATACTGTGAAGTGGCCTTACTTTAAAAGGTTTGTGATCCGTTTAGCCAATTTTATGCAAAAATTAGAATAATCAAAATACTTTATTTTAAAAAATAGCAAGTACAGGTGCTTGTCCAGAATCACATGTATATAAGTCAGCTGGAATGTGGCTTGTACCAAGAGCTGTCCCTTGGACCTCTGATAGTAGAAATCAGGTAAGCAAATAAATCAGATCACCTTTTATAAAAAATAGTAGTCGTCTTTCAAAGAGAATACTGCTTAACTGTTGAAATGAAGGAAAAGTCAGCATTCTGCAGGTTCAAGATACTAGTTTTTAATAGCAGCTGAATTATTTCTTGGCAGCAGCCACAGAACATTTTTCTTGAATGAAGAATTCCAAAAATGGTCCTTTCCCTCATATCGTCCTCTAGTAGAAAAGGGGAGGGGTTTTTTTTCCTATATTTCAAGCATTTATGGTATCATGGCTGAGGAAAGGATTTTCTGCTTGGAGTATAAATATAGTTCCACGCAGGTCTGCAAACAATCATTCCACGGCAAACCCACATGTTTCTTCAATGGCGGTTAGCAGCTTTTCATAGAGCTTCTCATAGCTTTCGTAAGGAGGAATGTCTATCCGATTGAAGCTGTAAGCAAACAACAAAGAAGAAGCCTTTCAGCTTATAATGTTCATAGTTCAAATAGGCAATGCAACTAATACTGATCGATAATGGTGCGTTACCTATTTTTAATGGTGTGTTATTGTTATAAGAACATAGTTCCTACGGGATAGAAACTAGATCCAACTAGCAGAAGACATATATTGGAGCAACGTAGATAAAACTGGTTGCTTATCTATAACTGGATTTTCTTGATCATCTCTGAATCCCCGCAAATAGGTTGTGCATTTTGCAAACCTCATTTATAAACTTTTAGAGTCTAGTGCAGTGGTGGCAAACCTATGGCACGGGTGCCAGAGGCGGCACTCGGAGCCCTCTCTGTGGGCACACGTGCCGTTGCCCCAGCCTTGCCTCCCCCCGTGACCCCCTCTCCAGCAGCCCCCCTGAAAGAGAGTCGCCCCCGAGCATGGCCCACACGGAGCAGGGCAGCCAAGGACATGGCAGCCAGGCAGCGTAGACAAGACTCTGCCCTCACACCCCATCATGCAGTTAATGCTGCAGGGCGCGGGCAGAGGGTGTAGCCGCCATAGTGCTGCTGGGCTGCTTGGGCAATCTGCGGCAGGCCCTGTAGGCGGTGAGTGGTCCTGTGGGCAGGCAGGGCGGGAGATGGGCAGAGCAGGGGCGGGACAAGGGGTGGAGCAGGGTGGGGCCAGTTTTTGGGCACTCGGTCTCTAAAAGGTTCACCATCACTGGTCTAATGACAGTGTGGTCAAGTTGTAACAGAGTTGGATTAGTGGGGAGATGCAGATTCGTGCCCACTCTCAACCACAGAGATTCACTTTGGGCCAGTCACTCACTCTTTGCTCACCGTTCCTCACAGAGGTTTTTGCACAGTAGTAGGGAAACACAGACTTTGTTCTTCACTCAATAGTGAATAGTGAAACCAATGCTAAATAAAAACACGAACAAAATATTGGAGAAAGTTCTAGAGCCATCCGGGAGTATTACATTACTAGCACAGTTCCTGCTGAACTCTTCAGTTCAGAAGAACATTTATCCAAAGTATTAGGTCCTCTGAGACTTAAGGAGAATCTGAAGATAGGACACATAGGGGTATCATTTGAAACACTGCAATTAAATGAAACCACTTCTTCATTATGGGCTCTGTGATTCACACAGACAGATGAGTAGCAAGCCAGCAACTTATCCAGAGAGGGGGTTGCCTGGTCATCATAAAGTGGCCAGAGAGAGTTCTTGCAAGGACAACACTTCTCTGGGAGAAACAGATCTAGTCTTTGCTGAGCCCATGTAGCTGCCTGGCCACAGCTTCAGTAAGTGAATTCTTTGAAGGAAAGCTCTTGGCTGTTATTACCCTTAAAAAATTACCCTTAAATTAAAAGGGCCATTGCTGCTTAGCCAGCTTGTAAACCAATGGTTGCTACTATACATTTAGAGAAATGCTGGTGGGAGAGCATCAGCCCTTAAATCTTGGAAGGCCAAAAATAAATGCTGGTCCTGGCAGAATAAGAGAAGACAAATATAGAAGATATATCAAAAGGAAGATAGAGTTGATCAATTGTTTTATCTGGCTATTAATCTGCCCATAACAACATTTAAATTTTAACTGCATCATCTGATTTCTGGATAAGGCAGTGGTGGCGGCAGCAACAAAGCCTGACTGTGGGCAAAGAATATTGGAAAACTGATTTAACCTCTCCTGTATAGCACAGAATTAGACAGTAATAATTAAAATAAGAGCAGTTCCCTCTCCTTTCCCTCTATAAAAGATTCTTGATCTGGTAAGAATTTGAGAGTACAATAGTTGGCTTCGCCCTGAAGTCTCTTGCTTTCTTCAATAAGCTTGGAATCATAAGGATGAGAACTGGGGGAAAAAAATTGCATGTTGTAGATGTGGTCCTTGCTTATCAGCCACAACCGGGACCATCAGCTCAGTTGCTAAGTTACATTAAACATTGCTACATGAAAAATCATATGAACGTGCTGGAGTTAAAATCTCATTTCTGCTTCAGTTGTTAAGCAAATCATCTTAGCCCTTAAAATGAGACCTCACATGATAATAACTTATAATTTCATGTCTGCACTCTCTGTCAATTCTGCTTACTGGAAACTGGTTGTGAAACTCGCAAATGGCAATCCTGTGACTGCAAGACACTGTAACAGCCGTAAATACAAGAATTGGTCACAAAACTGTTTCTTTTTCCAACTCTCGTAATGGTTGTTAAACAAGGTATTAGGTAAACAAGGACTACATGTACCAGATTCTCTAAATGCCAGTTTTGTAAACATGTCAATCTTCTGTGTGATCTTCTCTAGTGCAAAAAAAAAAATCAAAATAAGAGTGAGGAGTTTGTTTCTATACTGTCTTGTGAAATATGGCCCAAATGGTAAGGATTATGAAAGGAGGATAGGAGTGGATTGATAAACACCTTTCCAAGGATTGATTTATTATTTTGAGGAAGAGCAGAGGAAAGTTAAAAGAAAGAAAATTAAAGAATTTAAATACAATGATGTTAAAGGATGAAGATGAAGGATGACTGACTCTATGGTCATCACAAACAATGTGAATACCATAGGCATGGGTGCTGCGTTTAACTCTGTGGCATACATAGTGGGCAAGGTTCCCACCAGAGAAGGGTCCCAACAGAGTTGGGTAGAAATGAATAATCTTTATATATAAATCATAGAGCTCATGATGAGGAAGCAACATTACACCATCCCAAGATCGAAATAAAATACAGAAAACAGAACAGTCATCTGGAACTCTATCATTCTGAGATAAGCCACCAAGTAAATGATAGAGTTTATTTCCAATAGGTACACTTGGACTGAGTATCAGAGTTCCACACATACACCTACTCTTTGGATTTCACTCACATGGTATCAGCAATTCTGAATGTAAACACAGATAGATGCAGATTATTGGCAAAATTGCTTGCCTATTTTGTCCTCCAAGATGAAACATTGGAATGACATTAAAGAAATTCTCTTCCAATAAGTAATCAATTGACATCAGTACACCAAGGTTTGTAAAATGTGATTTGGCAATTTACTGAGGCAAATTCCGTGATCTTTATAGTTTTACTTTCAGCTCACACATTAATGTTCTCACAAAGGAACCACTTATTGTGATTCAAGTGACTTAAAATGAGTAAACTATGTTAGTTATCTAAATGAGTGGTAAATATTTGGGTTCCCTTATGCATGTAGACAGGGTTTGTTGACACATTTCAAGGTTTGAATCTTGATCACCATGTGCAGTTGAGTTTACGTAAACCTAGAGCATCGGACAATTGTATTTTACAAACCGAAGGAGGGATTTTATATTAGCTTACCTAAAGCTAATCAATTTTTAAAAATATTTTAAAAATAACGTACTGCTTTATGAAGCTATACACATGGCTGAAAAATTACTACAACAATGTGACACACAGATTGCATTAATATTTAGGAAACTCTTGGCACAAAAAACAACTAGTAGTAACGGGAAAATATTAACATGTTAAAGTTTTAATTTCAAGTGAAAACCCACTTTGATGGAACCAACACAAACACTGGGTCTTGTAAGGTTGCCCCTCTTGGTATTGTTGAATTACAATTCCACAAAGTCCAAGGGACCATGACCACTGTTGAGAGATGCTGGAACTGAAGTTTGACATCATTTGGAAAATTAATGTACCACCACATAATTGGTCTATCTCAACTGACTGTGGAGTCCATCTGTGTCTTTAAGAGCTTTGAGATTTTTATCAGATTGTTAGTTGAGCGGGAAAACTGAAAAAGTAAGTCAGCACACATGCAACTTATAAACATGGATAATCTTTCATTTTATACCACAACATTTCCAGCATAACCAATGCTGAATTCTTTTTATTAATGGTTTCTGTAACGTGACCTTTTATTGAACTAGATTAATCATGTTTTTGAACTTGAAGCATTAACAACCAATTAATCTCTAATATAACTTCATAACTTCAATATAGAAAAAGGCTAACAGAGAACAACTCCTGACTTACCAGGTATGAGCTTTTGGCAGATTATTTGTGCTGGCATCAATCTGGTGAATGGTAAACAGTCTTGGGCCAGCAGCACCTGGAATTGCATCAAAGACAATGCTGTTCAATACAGGCAGTCCTCAACCTATGGCCACAACTGACCCCCACATTTCCATTGCTAAGCAAGGCAGGGATTAAGTGAGTTTTGCCCCATTTTATGACCTTTTCTGCCACAGGTGTTAAGCAAATCACTGTAGATGTTAAGTGAATATCACAGTCGTTAAGTGAATCCAGCTTCATCGACTTTGCTTGTCAGAAGTCAGATGGGAAGGTTACAAACGGGGATCACATGACCCTGGGATAGTGCAACTGTCATAATTATTATCCAGTCGCCAAGCACCCGAATTTTGATCACATGACCATGGGGATGCTGCAACGGTCATGTGAAAAATGGTCATAAGTCACTTTTTTCAGTACCTTTGTGACTTTGAATGGTCACTAAATAAAAGGTTGTAAGTCGAGGACTACCTGTATTACACGGCATTAATCAAAGAACATACTACAGGTCAATGAAGCAAACACTATGATACTGCACAAGGAAGGATGTGCACGTGAGCAAGCACATGTCAATACAAGGTACACGTGTGCATAGTATATCTTACTGAGGAAGTTCTTTCTTCCCCAAATATACTCCATTAAGGTTGATCTAAGACTTTATGCTGGACACTGGACAACTATTAATTATGCAAATCAAAGTTATATTTCAATTAATGTGTAAAACAACTCTAGAAGCATACACTGTTTCTAAAGATATGTCCTTCATGAACTAGTAACTAGCATACTTATAAAATTCAAGTTACATGCTATGGGCCACAGCATGCAAGATGTGGATCTCACTGTGCCCATGAAAATAAAGTAAAACCAAGAAAATCTGAGATATGAGTTTGATACTCTGCAAAATAAATGGGAATTATTACCAAGACAACTATGGTTAAATTAAATGCATCAAATAATGCCAATATTTGGATGAATGGACGAAGCAAATTGATAAAATGAAATTAAATTGAACTGCATGCAGGTTTACCCACTGAAAATAGGGCGTGAGTAGCCACGGCCCCTTCAAATACGATTAAAGCTGCCACACATTTCAGCTCAGGTACTTAATCAAAAATCTGTTTTGCGGTACATATTATGAAACACTACTTTGGAAAGGATAACGTTTGTGGCAGTAAACTGGACTCAAGACAGCCCTAGAGATTATTGTTTTTACCTTGTAATGCTTTGAAACCCTGAAGAGGCACTCTGGATGATCCGGTCACAAACTGTAGCAATCGAGCCCTCCTCTCTTCATCAAAGAGCTCCACAGCTTTCCAGAACCACTTGACAATGTTGCTATCGGGGGTGCAATGTTTTAACCTTGTGTTGGCCTTCCAGTCGTTCACGTCTATTTTCCCAAGGCCACAAATGATGAGCTATTCAAAACGGCACATGCGAAAGATCAATGGCATTAACTACATGCAACTATGACTTAAAATCAGAGACTACTAAACCTCAGGGACAGAGGAAGAAGATACTGTTTAACTTTCAATGATAATTGCCCTATGCCCAGTATGAAATGATAGTTTCAGATTTGATGACTGAAGGCATCTTTCCCCCCCAAACAGAAGTGGTCCCAATTTTAACACCTAACCAGAATTGCTTGGCAAGTGGGCATCATAAAAACTGAATGATAAAACAAATAAACAAAAAGCACGTATTTTCTATATCTGACAAGTCTCATAAGTAAGATCAACCGTACAAGGGGTAGAATATCTGGGACGTTATGTAGGAAATGGTGATCAAAATTCTTTTTCTATGAACTGTATGACTTGATTCAGAAGCTGCCAGAAGCTACTGTTTAGCTCAGTAATCTATGATGTTTTTCCAGACTGAAGATCTCGCAAGTTTTTGAGGGACCTGCTGGGGACCATACTGCAAAGTAATTTGGGCAAAAACAAACATTCAATGTGATGTTATTTCGTTTAAATTTAAATAAAATCCAATACATTTTATTCTAGCCAGGGGAGTTTGGGGCTGGCGGGCATTCTTTTTCCAACTGCCCGGTTTCTAGCAAGAGGCAGATCTGGAACTTCTGTTTTTGGAGTGAGGAGAACAGGCAGTCGAACAGAACAGAACAAAACAGAATGAGAATGACAAAGTTCATAAAGGAGAGAACGTTACAGACTTCTCCATCTTTTCATACTAGGTAAATCTGGTTTACAATGATAAGATCTTATAGACAGGACTTCTACAAACATCTCATTGAGCTGCTCACTTTCAGCTCCGATTACTGGCCACATTTACAAAGCGCAGCTTTGTGCCTCTCTTGTGTTTATCTGAGAGTCTACATGGTCTATGCGTCTGCATGATTTTTGCTGAAAATGCATCAGAAAAGAGGAAAATTTCCCACATGCCCTCTCTCACGCACCCCCCCATATAGAAGAAAAACATTGATAATTAACAAACTAACCTCTAGTTCCTTCTCATCAAATGTTTTCAGCAGATGCTGTGGAATTACTTCATTAAAACCCTTCTGCAGAGCCAGGAACTGAGCTTCAATTCCTCTTAAAAACCGCCAGTTTACATATAACCTGTAAAGAAGCACCACAATTGTCACTACAATGTTTTCTTTTCTGTACACAAACTGCAGGTTCTGTTACCTGAAATAACTGCTCTAAGGCACAAGGGTAAGGCAATCAAAATATTGTAAAATAAATTAATACAAAACATTTAGGTGCTAAATGTACCTTATTAATTTATGACAATTCTCTCTGGACAGAACACCATTAACAAGTAAACTTTTAAAATACCTGACATATTCTTTTTTATTCTCTTCTGTGACAGGAATGCTTTTGCCATTGGGCTTAAGTTCATGCTGTATGATTTCACCATATGCATTGTGCTCCACACAAAATGTGTGGTCTAAGACTCCTGTAATATCATTCTCACTGAAAAAAAAGACATAAAAACAATTAAAATGTGAATGTCTAGGCATACTGTACATTTTTAGTCTCAAACAAAACAATACCAAATATTTATTTCCACAGAGCAATCTCTCCAATATCAATCTAAATAGGTGGCGTATTTTCCCCTTCTTTTTCTTCATTAAACTTTTCTCATAAAAGAATTAATGAAATTCTAAAACATTCTGAAATATGAAGAATCTTCCCACTCAAAATTGAGACTTTCCAAAGCTATCAGTCTCCTTGTGCGGCTTTCAAACGATTATGAAACTAAAATGACAATTGCAGAATAGTTGTTTCTCCTAGTTTTAGTTTAAGAGGCGAAGGGAGGATGAATTTCTGGCATGTGGTAGATTACTTCTAGTGTCGATAAACATAATGTGTGGAAACTACTAAATTAATGGAGGGGTACAGTATGTGAGTAAATTCAAGTATATGGGAGAAATTTTGGAACAATAATAAATTTAAGAAAAGATGCCACAGAGCATCTCAAAAGAAATAATAACCTTCAAGAGGCAAGGAGTGGATATCTGAAAGAATTTAAATAATCCTAATTTAGTTTAACAAAGCCACTAAATAAAAATGAGTAGTATATATCCATTCCAGAAACAGTATAATTTTAAAGGGTAAGTACATACAGTATCCATACTAAGCTGTTGTGAAGATCTGGGTCAACTAGTTCCATGTCATCCAATGTAATTGACTTTCCTAGCAGCTGTTTATAAAAAGGCAACGTAAAGCCCCCATCAATATAATGTCCGTGAAACACAGCCATCCCCATGATTCGACCAACAAAGTGGAAGTAGGATAAATGTTCCTGGAATTGAAAGAACATATATAATCAGGATCAAATCAGATTCTTCTAGCACAATTTCTAAGCATATTCTACTGTACAGCAGGTTCTATCAAATATCACAAGATAAGTAAGAGTAATAAAAGCATTTGTTTTACTTCCACCAGTGAACATCTGATTGTGTATAAATTATTTTTATTCAAAAACTCATTTTCTAAGCCAATCTTATGATTAAATAATAGGTGTAGCTATAGCATTTACGCTTGCAGCCCTTTCTAAGCATTTTACAGAGTCAGCCTATGGCCCCCAACAATCTGAGTCCTCATTTTACCAACCTCAGAAGGATGGAAGGCTGAGTCAACCTTGAGCTGCTCAGAATCGAATTGCTGGCAGTCGGCGGAGTTAGCCTGCAATAATTCTGCATTCTAACCACTGCGCCATCACACAATATAATGTCCTTATATTTAGCCTAATGTTTTCTTACAACGTAAACTTTTTAGCAGATTTGTGCCCGTCCATTTTTTTAATCTAATGGCTCACATTTATTTAAACCTGCTGGTCAAATGCAGCATGAGCCTTAAAGTATTTTGTCATACCGGATTAACAGCAGAATCTGGATTTATCTGTAAAGTATAGATGTCATCACGGGAATACTGGAAGAGGCCATAATACGGATTCAGCATTTCATGGGATAGCAAATACAGCCATTCCCTGAAGAAAACACAAACATTGCCAACAAGTGTTTGAAATCTATACAAGATGCTTTGTCAAATTTTGGAAAGAGGTGGGGCAAAAAATGAAAATTTTGGAAGAAATCGTTGGGACAAAGGCTAGGCAGAATTACGGTAGCAAGAAAAGAGAGAAGCAGCTTTAGTTCCTTGTCTAGAATTTTATACAGGTAGTCCTTGACTTACAATCAGAATTGAGCTGAACCTTTCTGTTGTTAAGCAAGGCAGCTGTTACGTGACTTTTGCCCCTTTTACCACTTTTCTTGCCACACTTGTTAAGTGAATCACAGCTATTGTTAAGTAAGTAATGCGGTTGTTAAGTGAATCTGGCTTCGCCAATGACTTTTGCTTGTCAGGACACAAAAGGTGATCGCATCTCACACACACACACACACACACACACACACACACGCCCGGGACACTGCAACCATCATAAATACATGCCAGTTGCCAAGCTTCCAAATTTCGTTCACGTGACCATGAGGATGCTGCAACAGTCATGTGAAAAATGATCATAAAATCACTTTTTTCAGTGCCTTTGTAACTTTGAATGGTCACTAAATAAATGGCTGTAAGTCAAGGACTAGCTGTATTTCCATGGAGAAGTACTCTGTAAAATAAGGAAGTACACCGGGAAGAAAACATTGGTAGAAATTACATAGTGATATTCTAGGATTCAAGCTGTATTTTATTATTTTGTATTTAAGAAAAAGAGACAAGCGTTAAGATTATATTTACTCAGACAAGCCAAAAGAAAAAGAAAAACCAGCTTTTTAGCTAAACTGAACATTTTTTTTTCTATTTAAAATTGTATGTACAAAAAAGAAAAGAAAAGAAAACAAATCATTAATCCAATTAGAACTGTTGGCATTTACTTTTTTTAGATTTAAAATACAGGATATTAATTTAAGGGCACAAAACATACAAGTATGTCTTAGGAATTTAAATTACCATGAAACTTTTTTTTTTACTGCTTCTGCTCACTGGAAATGTAATTCTGATTATGACAGTCTCATGGCATATGGTTCAACTCAGCCTCAGCATGCTAAAATATGCTGAAATAGGCCATCACTTGCTATTACTTTAAAAGTTTACATTTTGAAGTGCTAAATAAACTTGTTTCCCTTGGTAAATATTAGCTTAAGTAACGGAAACCTCCTCTCGCCACCAATGAATAGAATTTCCCAGCCTTTCAGAGATCTACTTTTCTGGCTCTGATTCACTTAATCTCATTGCTGATAGGTTTGTTCATGCCAAAATGAATTGAATTGGAAGACAACTGCCGAACATTACTTAGAAGCACCCTATTCTATTTAACAATATAGATAAAACATTACTAAAGAAAGCTGTGGATTAAATTTGAATGGAAGGAAAGAGGGTTTGCTACTAAGAGGCTCATAAAGCACTGGCTGATGTTTATGTACAGTACAAATATAAAAGATTAAGAACCACCCCATTCCTCATTTCCTTAGTTGTACAAGACAGAACTGTTCAAGAAATTAGAATAGAATAGAGCTGGAAGGGACCTTGGAGGTCTTCTAGTCCAGCCCCCTGCTCAAGCAGAAGAACCTATACCATTTCAGACAAGTGACTGTCTAATCTCTTCTTAAAAACATCCAGTGATGGAG
>NW_015386491.1:394629-426375 GCF_001527695.2 Protobothrops mucrosquamatus | reverse complement strand
AAATATAAAAGATTAAGAACCACCCCATTCCTCATTTCCTTAGTTGTACAAGACAGAACTGTTCAAGAAATTAGAATAGAATAGAGCTGGAAGGGACCTTGGAGGTCTTCTAGTCCAGCCCCCTGCTCAAGCAGAAGAACCTATACCATTTCAGACAAGTGACTGTCTAATCTCTTCTTAAAAACATCCAGTGATGGAGCGCCCACGATTTCTGAGAACAAGCTGTTCCAAGCTGGTTAATTGTCCTCACTGTTAGGAAGTTTCTCCTTAATTCCAGGTTGCTCCTCCAACTATTGTTTCTTGTCCTGCCCTCTGGCGCTTTGAAGAATAATTTGACTGCCTCTTCTTGGTGGCAGCCCCTCAAATACTGGAATACTTCTACCATGTCACCCCTATTTCTTCTTTTCTTTAGACTAGCCAAACCCAAATCCTGCAGCCGTTCTTCATATGTTTTAGCCTCCAGGCCTTTGATCATTTTAGTTGCTCATCTCTGAACTTTTTCCAAAGTCTCAACATCTTTTTGTAGTATGGTGACCAAAACTGGTTGCAGTATTCCAGGTGTGGTCTTACTAGTAACTAGGCTTTTACAAAGCGGTGCTAATACTTTGCATGATCTTGATTTTATGCCTCTGTTTATACAACCAAGGAGTGTACTAGCTTTTTTGGCTGCTGCTGCACACTGCTGGCTCGTATTCAAGTGATCATCCACTAGGACTCCAAGGTCCCTCCCACAGTTACTGTTTTTAAGTCAGGTCTTGCCTAATCTGTACTTATACATTTTATTTTTATTGCCTAAATATAAAACTTTGCTTTTCTCCACATTAAAATTTATTTTGTTGGCTAGGATCCATTGTTCAAGTTTGCCAAGATCTTTTTGGATCCTGAGCTTGTCTTCTGGGGGATTGGCTATTCCTGCCAGTTTAGTGTCATCTGCAAATTTGATGAGTTCCCCTTTTATTCCCTCATCTAAGTCATTTATGAAGATATTGAAGAGTGCTGGGCCTAAGACGGAGCCTTATGGTACCCCACTGCTTACTTCTCTCCGTGTGGATGTGGTATCATTGAGGACTACTCGTTAAGTACGGTTTGTCAGCCAGCTACAAATCCATCTGGTGGTGATGTTGTCTTTTCCATCTTTTGCTAGCTTACCAAGGAGTAGGTTGTGGTCTACTTTGTCAAATGCCTTACTGAAATCTAAGTATACTATGTCCACAGCATTTCGCTGGTCTACTAATTTAGTCACTTTATCAAAGAATGAAATAAGATTGGTTTGGCATGATCTGTTTTTAACAAACCCGTGCTGGCTACTAGTTATAACTTTGTTTGCTTCTAGTTGTTCACAGATCTGTTTTTTTATTATCTTTTCCAGGATCTTCCCAGGTATGGATGTTAGACTGTTTGGTCTGTAGTTTCCTGGGTCTGTTTTTTTTTCTCCTTTCTTGAAGATGGGAACCACATCAGTCCTTTCCAATCCTCAAGTACTTCCCCGGTGCTCTAGGATTTTTGAAAGATATGGTGCAATGGCTCTGAGATAACACCTGTCAGCTCCTTCAGATCTCTGGGATGTAATCTGTCAGGCCTCAGTGATTTATATTTGTCAAGGTCGGATAGGTGTTCTCTCACCATTTTCTTGCTTATTTTAATTTTTGTTTCTAGTTTGTCTTTTGCAGTAGTTTTTTTGGTATGTTGGGCTATAATTTCTTTTTGTGTGAAGACTGATGCAAAGAATGAGTTAAGCAGCTCTGCTTTCTCCCTGCTTGTTAGTTCCTTGCCATCTTCTCTCTTTAGTGCAGGGGGTCCCCAACCTATGATCTGCGGCCTAGTACCAGGCTGTGGCCTATTGGCCACCGGGGCGCAGGAATAACTGGCGAGCCCCCCCACTCGCGGTAGTGCTGCCACACAGGTGCTAGCAGCCCTGTTTGCGCATGTGCAGGTGTGCTAGCACCACCAGCATCACACAGGCACTAGCGGCCCATTTCTGTGGGCGCTAGTGGCCTGTTTGCGCATGCGCGTGCGGGGAAACATTTCCCTGCTCCTCCCTTTCCTTCCAAGCTGGAAAGATTGGGGAGCTCTACTTTAGTGGACTTAGTTTCCTTGACTTTTTTCTTGTTATTAATATGTTGAAAGAAACTTTTTTTATTGTCCTTGATTTCTGTTGCAAGTCTTTGTTCATCCTGAGTCTTTGCTTTCCTGACTTAATCTTTGCATGTTCTGGCTGTCTGCTGATAAGCAGCCTTAGTTATGTGGCCCTCTTTCCATTTTTTGTACTTGTCCTTTTTGTCATTCAGTTTGTCAAAGAAATCTTTGTGCAGCCATGCTGGTTTCTTCTTGAATTTCTTGGTTTTTTTTTTCAGTGGTATTGTGCTGGACTGGGCTTTTATGATTGCATTTTTCAGAGTTTCCCATGCTTCTTGAGTTGTTTTCCCCTTTAGGATTTTCATCCATGGAATCTTTCCTAGTTTTTATTCTGAAAATTAGCTCTTTTGAATTTTAAGACACTGGTTGGATTATTTTCTATTGCTTGTGTTTACATTATATTGAATTCCAATATGACGTGGTCACTTTCACCCAAGGTTCCAGCAACTTCAACTCCCTCTATCACTTCTTCTCTATTAGTAAGAATTAGATCCAGTATAGCTTTACTTCTAGTTCCTTCCTCCACCTTTTGGATGACAAAGTTGTCAGCTCGGTTGGTTACGAATCTGTTTGATCTCCCAATCGCTGCAGAGTTTGTCTCCCAGTTTATATCTGGATGGTTGGAACTGTAGCTGTTGGTCTCCAAAATTATTTCCTTTTGAATCCATTTTTCCCCACTACATTTGCCTTCCTGTTTTGTTTTTTTTCCATCCTCCCACTCCAGAATTAGCTTTAATGGACTAGATCAGTGGTTCTCAACCTTTTTAATGCCACGACCCCAACCGGTCGTAAGTCGAGGACTAAACCGGTCATAAGTCAAGGACTAAACCGGTCTTAAGTCGAGGACTACCCAACTGGTCGTAAGTCGAGGACTTTCCCTGCCTGGGAGCGCCGCGCATGCGTGGTTCCGCCCCCTGCGCCGGCCGAGGCGTATCTGGCAAGTGGCAGAGAGGAGCAGGCTGACCACCAGCTGGCCCAGCCCAAGGGAGGTAAGGCACCTGCCGGAAAAGGGGAAAAAATGGCAGACAAAAAAATGGCAGACAAAAAAAATGGCGGACAGCCTTGCTTGGCGACCCCCATGAAATGGTCGATCGACCCCAAATGGGGTCCTGACCCACAGGTTGAGAACCACTGGACTAGATCATGCCTAGTATTTAAAACAATACGATTTCACGCAAAATCAGGCAATGCAAGGTTTGCTTTATGAAACATTACCACAAGGTGGAGCCTTATAAGCCTAAATATTTCAGTGCAATAATTACTCTAAAATTGTTATAATCACTGTGGATATAAGTGCATTAGAGAAACCTACCAGCTCTTAAACAATCTTGGCTAAAATCAAAGTTGAAAGTCAAAGTCAAGTTGAAAGTCAAAGTTACTTAATACTTGGATGAGAGACTAGCAAGTAGTATCAGGTTTGTAAAACTTTTGGCAGGTTAGACTGGAAAATCAAAAAACACCTCCAGAAGAATACAATGGGAAATTACTTTTGCATTGTGATTAATATGGAACACTTGTATTAAATTAGTAGGATTTGAGCTTGACTTTAGACTTGTATCTGTTCTTAGCTCTTGTCAGTTCTTTATTGGTCATACTTCCCTATTTGGGGTGGTAAAAAGCAAACTTTGAGCATATACGTTTCCAAGGTCAATCCCTGGCAATGGTCTAGCAAAGGAAATCAAATGGTTATGAGCATAAAAGGCTTCATTCTAGAACATAACTAAGGGCTGCTGAATACCTTGTTATGTTATACATATTGCCTTCTAAAAAGATGTCAATTGAAGGATAGGTTTGGTCCATGAAATGCTACCAATGTGCTAACTAACTTGCATTTAAATTTACCAGAAACTGCAGAACATTGCCTCCAATACTGCTCTGAAAGGTAATAGGAACTAAAGTTAGTTCAATTATCATATTTAAAAAAAAAGCCAAAACATTATATATTTTAAGCTGGATTTATTTACCTGGCAACACCGCCATAATCAAGGCCTTCTTCCCCACGAAATTTTATCATTAATCTCTTCCATAGGTCTTTTGGTCTCATCTTCATGACTTGTCTATAAGACTCCTGCAATTACATTAGGTACCTATGAGCCGAATACTTCTTATGTTTTACTAGACTGTATAAAATTGACATTACTGCCTTAATTAATAAAGTTTTATTCTTGATTGTCAGATCAATAAAAATGCCTTTAGTGTTCAGAGATGATGCTTGCATAGGTTTTATAAATTCAAGTACATATGGTACGTTCTGTTCAGTACCTGGTTTACTTAAGGGGAAAAATATATCTTTTATGTCTTTTATGTTTTATAGGAAACCTATACTCTTCTAATATAATTTCCACAATTCCTGCAAGATCCCCAGAAACCACCCTGCAAAGTTGTCTTATTTGGTCTTATCCATATTTATTCTAATGCAAGTCCTATCAATTGAAGAAAAATAACTTAATTCTGAAAAAGACTGTAGAGAACATAAACAAATTAATTTCAGACTTTACCAGAAGGATGCTGTCTCCATAAAATCACAAGCCCCTACTGAATCTCAAAATACAGGTAGTTCTTGACTTACAACCACAACTGAGCCCAAAATTTCTGTTGCTAAGCAAGACAGTTGCTAAGTGAGTTTTACCCCATTTTATGAACTTTCTTGCCAGAGTTGTTAAGTGAATCACTGCAGTTGTTAAGTTAATAACACAGCTTTTAAGTGAATCTGGCTTCCTCTGACTCTGACTCTGCTTGTCAGAAGGTTGCAAAAGGTGATCACATGACTCTAGGACACTGCAACCATGATAAATACATGCCAGTTACCAAGTGTCTGAATTTTGATCACGTGACCTTGGGGATACTGCAATGATCGTAAGTGTGAGAATAGTGATAGGTCACTTTTTTCTGTGTCACTGGAACTTTGAATGGTCATTAAACAAATGGTTATAGGCCCAGGACTACCTGTATGCATTGTAACTCAATAACGCCTCCATTTGTGGTGCAAAATCCCAGATCACCATAGTAATAGGTACTGGCTTTTATTTTAATTCAGCAATAATTTATAATTCTCACATTACCTCAAAAATTTCTTCCCTGGAGACCTCTATACGACAATGTCCAGCTTGGGGCTGTTGCTGGGAGAGCTCTTGCCTCAAAATCTTGAGTTTTTGTACTAGATCTCGTTTATACCTTGGCACAGTGAGACACTCAGCCTCGTCTGAAAGCTGGCAGAGTGAAACAACTTGTTGCTGCTGTTGTGGCTGGTCTTTAAGTTGATTTTGACGGCTGAAAAGAAACAGAGCGACATTGACTTTCAAGATTCCAAGACTTCCAGTTGTTCCCATTTCCATGACTTCCACAAAATGCATGTGAGCTAATACGTTGAAAAAAAAAATTCAGTGTGCTATTCTATCAACATACTCTTGAGGAACCTGGAAGAGCACACACCTCTGCTTCTTTTAATACGGAACATTTCCAATAGTTTGTTTATAAAAAAAATAAATAGATCAGAGCACAATATGGGCATTATTACTCAAAATGTCTCAAACTGCCCTATTTTTCCAAGATGTTTAGGTGTGTCAAAACACAATCTAAAAGGAGGATACCACTATACATTTTAATTGCTTTACCTGAAAAGTTAATTTACAAAAATGCATGTAGACAGAGTTTGGCTAAGATGGTATCCACTGTACCTGAATTTGTCTTAACCACAGGAATGTAGGCAATTTTACAATTGGCACAGATAAATGAATATTTTCACTAGCTATTAAGAAAAGTGTTTTAAAAATATGTTCAGACAGTGAGGGATGAAAACATGATATATTCAAGGTAGGACCTTCTGACATTTTTTAAACTCATGCCAAAATGTGCAGCATTTTAGTAGAAAGAACATGATTTCAGAATAAAAGTTTTGCTAAGAAAAAATGTCTAAATCTGATTGTTTAAAAGACTATATAAAATGTCAGATGGAACTGTGAAAGTAATATAGTTTTTAGTAGCCACAATGTGGAGAAACATAATTCATTGCCTCTTCCAATTATTAGCAGAAGCCAGTGATAAACAGAGCCAACCTTGTCAATCAAATTCATTAATTTTACTAGAAACAAGAGGCAAATATAGATGGAACACAATAATTCTGATAGGTAAAAGAGCACAACCATGATTTTATTGTTTATCAAAATGTTGATAAAAAATTCAGTAAAGACTTAAACAAATAAACACGTGGATAAGTCTATTCATAGATAAGATGACCCTCAATTTTTAACCAAAATATCAAGAAAAATGTACCACTCCCAGATAAACCAACTCTTGAAATTTAGTATATCATAATTTTCACAATTGGCTTATCCACGGTTGACACATTTTTTGTGACATTTTGGTT
Source organism: Protobothrops mucrosquamatus (assembly GCF_001527695.2). Taxonomy (NCBI): domain Eukaryota; kingdom Metazoa; phylum Chordata; class Lepidosauria; order Squamata; family Viperidae; genus Protobothrops; species Protobothrops mucrosquamatus. Next base: position 419,873 of record NW_015386491.1, on the reverse strand, counting down.
ACAAATTCAAACGTTGGCTTATCTGCAAATGATCTTATACATGAATATATCATCTTAATAAGAATTACCATATATATTCACAGATAAACCAAAATGAATTTTAAGGGTGTTTTCAATTAACTGTTAGGTTGTTTAAGAATGAAGAGAGCAAATGATAGTGGATTTAAATTTATAAATTTTCAACCTACTGTTTATTTGTAATTATTTATATAACCTTGTAAGTGCTTACATCTTTATTAGCATCTGAGGATACTTAATAAAATTTAAAGAATAACATGAATTCAATGTATCGCTCAATAAATCACATCTATAGTTCATAAAAGTTAATGTCTATTGGTCAAGACTGCAATCCTAATCAGGATTAGTTTTCATCAGACAGCACCATTTGACTAGTAATAGCTTGTGCTGGGAATGCAAGTCATTTAGTTTTGTTTCTTATTTTTAACCCTTATCTGGTTAATATAGTTGCAAGAATCATATTAGAGCTCTCTAGTTTTAATTCTCAGATTTTTTCTGCATTATGCTATGAGAACCCTGCTATAAACTAAATAATCACTGATTAATGGAATAAGAATGTTTAGACAGCATCATAAGGGATGAAAGTGTGTTGTTCATTACAAAGAGATGGCTGTTTCTCTTGTAATTGACTTTTTCAGTACCAGGTATGGGCCATGGTGCCCAAGATGCTTTGTTTACTATCAACAGATGGTTTGCCAACGATGCTTACTAATATCAAAAAACCACTGTTGCCAACCTGGATACAAAGCCAACATAAACCAGAAAAGTTAGGTCAAGACATCATCAACAAATGCTTTCTTCCTCCATTCTTTAGTTTATGCCAAGTAATAAAACTGTGGCTGCTGTTTTTAAACTTCATTCTGGCTGACAGAATTTTCTATTCTTCCAGCCAGACGTTTTCTGCTCTCAGCAGTCATAACCAGCAATTCTAATTTACCCTCAGTTTAAAAATAAGATTATGTATAAACTTATCTGCTTTAAGTGGAATGGCAAAAGAACTCATGAAGCATTTCTCAGGAACAGGTAGAATTTCAACTGGATTTTTAAAAATAGGTTTTTTTAAAAAAATGTTCTCAGGAGTCAACCATATTTAGATTATTATAGTTAGAAATTAAAGGAATAAATTAAAGGTAGCAAATGTGGTATGTCAAATGCCTTTTGGAAGAGTGTCCCCACTCCAGAAGTCATTTAGCCTGCCTTTAAAGATCTGGATTTTTATTATTATTTTTTTATCCCACCTTTATTACTTTATAAGTAACTTATGGTGGCAAACATACCTAATACTATTTTATTTATTTTACATTTATTTGCTTTCCAGCTCATTTCAAAGCAACTCTGGGTGACTTACAGCATTAAAACTATAAAAGATAAATATCTTTAAAAGTGGGGATGTAGGTGGGGTTGCCTCTTAATTTGATAACCACCTCCTCTGTGACGTTCCCCCAAAAGGGCTCCAAGCCATCTGGCAGTGCCAGGTCTTCATGTTCTTGTGGAAGGTCAGAAGGATAAGAGCCGATCTCAGCTCAAGGAGTAAGATGTTCCAAAGGGCAGGAGGCACAGCAGTGAAGACCCTTCTCCCGGACCCTGCCAGCCAAAATTCCTTGACTGATTTTCTCCACAACAACAACCTTGTGAGGTGAGTTGGGCTGAAAGAATGACTGGTCCAAAGTCACCCATCTGGCTTTCATGCCTAAGGCAGGATTAGAACTCCCAGGCTCCTGGTTTCTAGCCAGATGCATTAAATGCCAGACCAAACTGGCTCTCCAGTTATTGAGTCTGGGAGTGGATTACCTTTTGGGTGAGGATTTTTTCCCAGCACTTATGTGTGTATATATATGTTATTTTGCATCATGGTTCAATGTAGTTTTAATATGTAGTCTTTATTGATTTTTACTTTTGATAATGTACTCTGCCCTGTATCATGTATTTACTTACTTAAACACATACATACTCATAACTGGTTTTTAATATACAGAAACAGCCAACTTCTTCTTTAGTGCAAATATGAGAAGAAAACATTTTCACTTATCCTATATAGTATAATAAAAGAACAAATGCTATATAAAATTTATCAGATACTATACTTTGCTGATGACACTGCTAGCTGAATTTCTGAAATCCTTTCATAATGAAAAACAGATGCATGAAGGAAAAAATTAAAGTATGTAGCTTGGGAAGAGCAAAAAACAGACTGTGATTTTAGGACCTGACAAATAGAACATTCCTTCTATTGCCAGAAGCCTAATTTGTTAAGCTATTTTGTTAGTCTATATGAAACATAAATTATATTCTATACTGACTGTTAGTCAGAAAATGCCTATTTTTAAGTCTTTGGAAAGTGCTTGATATTTGCTCTAGATAGCAGATAGAGACTCTGCTGTAATATCACGTTGGTCAATAAATAAATAAACCAGATTTAAACAGCTATGCAAACCAAAAGATTTTCTAAAAAATTGTAATTACATTTTAAAACAGGTATATAAACATCAAGTATTTTTAGATAATTTTAAACCTGCTTTAGGTTTACCTAACCAAGAAATTTATCTCCCAGAGCCCTATTCCCAAATATTGTTCTATGAAAACATAGTTTAAACATTTTTTTAAAAGGAGTCTTAAGTGGACATGTAACTATTTCCCATATACAGTATGCAGAATGAAGCTGGCAAAGCAGAAGCCAGCAGTTCCCAGACTATTACCTCAATACAGATCATGTATCTTCCAAGGCAATCAAGAGAATGGATAGCTATCTACTGACTTGGAAAGACAGGAGGGAAAAGCTTAGAATTTAAACCCTGAACCTATATAACAACTTTAATTTCAATATACTGAAGTGGATAAATCTTCTACGAGTATATTGTTTTATTCTTATCTGCAATAAACAGATTAATCAAGCTGAGTCATGTCTGTGAGGCTTTTGTTAAGAAAAAGAAGTAAAGAAAAATAGTTCCTGAATTGGGTGTTAAATATCGAGTGAGTTAAAATTTACACAGTTGGGATATAAAGGTATTAAGAGTTTAGAAACAATATTCTAGGAAGATCTGAAATAATAATTGTGTCTAGACGAGCGCCCCCCAATCTTTTGGGCATCAGGGACCAGTTCCGTGGAGAGAGGTTTTTCAATGGACCAGAGGGGGCGTGGTTTCGCATGCTGCCTGCATCCCATGAATGGGCTTCACTTGTTTGCACGGACCAGTTTCGGGCATGCCACAGCCCAGTGCCAGTCCACAGACTGGGGGTTGGGGACCCCTAGTCTAGACAACAGCAAATTTTGCTTAACTTTTGCTCTTGGGAAGAATAGAAGTATTAAATGCAGGAGCAAAATTGGAAAATCTCTGGTGTAGAAAAAAAACAATTTTATTGGATTAAAAATGCTTCCTTAAGTCCCTCTGTTTCAATTCTATCAAGAGCAAATCAATACTATCTTATATTTTGATTTAAAACAATGTAAGATGTTAATTTCCTTAGAAGGAATGTAATCAAATATTCCTGAAAAATTCCCATCTGGATTGAGGGATTTTTACCCTGAAAATATAAATCATACTTTACTACTAGAAAGCCAATTTCAATTAGCATAGAGAAATTGTCTCATATTGTATATAAATTAGTATTATATATTTAAGGCAAGTACCAATCTTCCAAAATTGAAAATGACATTGAATCTCATTTTTTTCCCTTTTCTCCTTTCTTTCTGTGCTTCATGCCTATTCATTCTTTTCTATTTTAATTTGGACAGAAGCAAAAGAAATTAAGGAGAAATTTGGCTGTTAGAAATAGAAGAAATACAGAACATGTTTTTTTTATAACAGTAAAAATAAAATATAACCAATGATTAATAGCAATGGTAACATTACTATTACTAAATCAATGACATCAAATAGAACACAATTTTAATATGCTCTTTATTAGAGCATTAGCCTCTATGACATAAGATAATCCATGCCTACAGCAAATCAAACATTCTGCTGTAGATTATGTTAATCTAAAATGTACATATAGAAATTAAAAAGCCTAAGAGACTTTCCTTAATGCTACCTTAATGCTCTAAATGTTATTAGCCACATATTGGTGATATGAGTGACTACATTAACTCACTTTAGAACCAGGTGCAAATTAGCCGATAGTCGTGGATCTGTAAACTGTGTCGTCCTGTTGTTATGGTCAACAAAATAAACTCTGCCTGTGGCTGTATTTCGGATTTCCCATCCAGGAGGCAAAGGCCCAAGCTCTTCACAATTGATGTTGCTAAGATCCCTGCAAAAACAAATATAAATGAGGAATATCTCAGCATAGGGCTTCTGAGCCAAACAGACAGAAATGTAACATAACAATTCCATGAAGTCTGTGTGTACGCATTGTTTCAGAAACATTATCTCTTCAGTTTGATTCTCTATTCCCTGGGAGTAAGTCCATGAAAGTAAAAAAAACCCAAAAAACATGCTCTTAGAAAGACACTGCCTTGGAAACACTGTTATCACACAAAAGCTATACAGTTTTTTTTTAAAAAATTAATATTCCTGTAATCAGCGTGATTCCTACTAGAAATCTAAGTACTTAAAAGGCCACTCTTACTATAGGAGTTTAATACTGATTTTATCTTTAGTTATAATTTTAACAAGACTTTAGTTTTTTAAGGATAGTTGAAATGCTTTTTCTAAAGCTGAAAACAGATCTTATTTTCCATAAATTTTATATAAGCTTGCAGTGTACCACAGGTGACTTTAACCCACCGTGCAGACTAACCATGAGATACAGTGACAAGCTCTAGATGAATACAAGTTTTCTCAATATACTATGATTAAAATCTTTTAATTTTTGTAAAAGAAGCCTTCCATTTACTTATTATTTTTTCATTATTTATTCATATTATTATTCACATTATTTCTATATCCTTCACCGTACATGTTTTACTTCCCACCCTCAGAACAATTATGTGAAGTAGGATAGATTAGACACAGCAAGCAATCCAAGATTACACAGTACATTTCATAAATCCATAGGGACCTGAACATGGGTCTCCACAGTCCTAGCACAGTGCTTTAACTATTACATCATTTACCGAATAAAAAACTAGGGAGGTTAGCTTTAAGTGTGTAAACTTAATGTTAAAGAAAAAATAAACTATACAATTTAGATTTTAACACACTTACTACAAGTTTTATACTTTAAAAGTTAATATTGGAAATCTGTTTGAGTGATGAGGCCATCTTCAATTCTCAAGACCTCGTAGGTCTCCATATACCTCTATAGCTCCTTTGGAGATTTCTCTGAATTTTAAGGGTACACAGAGGACTGTAAAGAGTGGGGAAACTGCCTCGCTCTTAAATCCACTGACAAAAGCCGTTACATTAGCAGAAAATCTTCACTGATTTGACTTTCTTTGGTAAGAAAATTGGAGGCACGTAAGTAATAAATTTAGGTTTTATTTAATTTCATTTCTGACCAAAGAAAAATTTTATTCAAACCCCCTCAGATGTTTGTAAATGTATTAGACATATAATGCATCCTTTTTCAGATATAAAGATTTAGCCCGTGCTATTCTCTTCTTTTTAAATGAAAGCAGAGATTTTTCAGAATGCATTGTTTTCTGAACCACGTTCTGAATTTGAGTTCTATAGAATCACACGCCACATACCAGGCAAGTGTACAATTATTTGAAATTTGTGTGCTATTTTGCATTTTATTTGTGAAGGGAATTTACTTAATTTCCAGCATCAATTAAGATACATTATTTTCTTACCGAGGTACACGGGGATCGTGCCATGTGCTTACACCAGTTTGAGTATGTAGGAAATACACCTGCCCTTGCTGAGTTGTCCTTTGCTCTGTTTGGGAAATTATCAATGTAAAAACAAATCAGAAAGTTCAAAATATTGTTTCCTTTTATAAAAAAAAATTCCCCTAGATCTCCAGTTATCATTGATAATCTAGACATAAATGTTACAATCTATGTAACTTCTCCTTGTGATGCTCCATTTTGGTCTTTTCTAGAACAGCTATTAGAAGTTCCAGACTGGGACTACTTTGAACAGTTTGGTTAAGCACGACTGGGGTAATTTTTTATATATTTCCCTAACCTTTATTCTGTTTCTGTGTTATATTTTTAACTGTTGTTAACCTTCCCAGGGCCAGAATATTGGAAAGATTTAAAAAAATACTTGTTTGAATGAACTTTTTTACAGTATAATATTAGGGGGTTTATAGGACTTCTATGCATACACAATTGCATTTTTCACTTTCGAATAAATCCAAAGGATAGTGGCTATTCATAAATACACAAAGATACATAGATGTGTATTTACGTGGGAAAAAGACCAAAGATGCTTTAAAAAAAAAAACCTGAACCTCATTGGAACACAAGCAATATCTTCCAGGGTAATTTTCTTCTGTTTTCCCATTGCATCTTTGGTATTTTTAGAAATCCCTTGGATGATAGCTGAAAAGCTGCTAGACTTTTGGAGTGCAGCAGGGACAGCACCGTGTGTTCTGTTGGCCTCCTAACCATTTCCCTGTTACCCCATTCCTGTCCGGATCCAGCTTCTTCTCCAATCTCCCTTGAGACTTGCCTGTCTGTCACAGGATGAAGACATTTGCAAGGGTGGGGTATAAGAAGAAAAATAGGAGAAAGAGACTTTTAAAGCTGTTCTCCTATGCAACCACAGTTAATTTTATTCCACTGAAGAGACTGGAAAGATCCTGAACAGTCGGCACACAATACAAAAATGGGGAAATGAAGACTCTCCAATATCTGTAATAAGTATTTGAATGCAGAATACAGGTAGTCCTCAACTTACAACCATTTATTTAGTGACCATTTAAAATTACAACAACACTGAAAGAAGTGACTTAGAGGACTCCAGGGAAGGAATTTTTGGGATAACGTGAGGATTATAAATTATTGCAGAATTAAAGGCAGTGCCAATTATTGTGGCGATTATAGTGATCTGGGATTTTCCAGTACAAATGGAGGAAAATTCTCAGGCATTATTGAGTTACAATGCATATAGGTAGTCCCTGACTTACAACCATTCGAAGTTACAACAGCACTGAAAAAAGTGACTTATTGCCCGTTTTCACACTTACGACCATTGCAGCATCCCCGTGGTTACATGATCAAAATTCTGACACTAGGCAACGGGCTCATATTTATGATGGCTGCACTGTCCCAGGGTCATGTGATCATCTTTTGTGACCTTCTGACAAGCAACGTCAATGAAGAAGCCACATAACAACTGTGTTGCTAACTTAACAATTTCAATGATTAACTTAACAACTGTGGCAAGAAAGGTCGCAAAATGGGGCAAAAATCACTTAACATCTGTCTTCCTTAGCAACCAAAGTTTCGGGCTCGATTGTGGTCACAAGTCAAGGACTACCTGTACTCTTCTATACTGAGATGTGAATCTGAGTAAGTTTAACAGGAATTTCTCATAGGGAGGTTTCAATAATATAATCTTCATCCTTGTTCAAAACAACAAGGAATTTCTGCACAAAATAAGAAATCCTGAAATTACAAATATTCCCAGCTCAGACCTGCTAGTAAGTTCTATATATGTTAATAGATTCGGCAGACGGAGCCACTGAATGCAGAAATGGTACATGTTGGGTGCGTCTGCATGCATATCGACACTCAGTGCCAACTAGATCAATACAGATTTCTAAATAAACAGTAAGAGTTTTCGGGGGGGGGGAGACTTCTTTTCATTCCCTTCCCTTAAAAAGCATCATATATGCACAAATGCAAATGTATGCCCATAAACTTACAAACATAATTTAAATTTGATCAGAGAATCCCAATATTCTGATGGTCAATTAACAACTTTCTGGTATGTCAATGAAAACTCTCAGTTATCCAGGCAAAGGTATCAGAAGGTTGAATGATGGCAATTGGACTAATTTAAATTAGTCCAGTTGCCATGATTCAACCTTCTGACAAACTTTCTGGTATGGATTTTAAGATCTCAGAACTTCCTATTTTAAATACAATAGCATATTTTTTTAAAATTCTATAATACAAACAAAATTCCAAGTGTATAGGGGAAAAAATCTGTTAGAATAATAAAAGTTGAGTTCTAGTAGAATTGTGGTATCTGAACTAGAGTAAATACATGTGTGTGTGTGTGTGTGTTGCCCCCTATTTATTAAACTTATACCCTGCTACAATCAAATTATTTTCGGTAGTTTACATGATATATAACAAAATTAATATAGCAGGATCCAATCTGGGTCTGTCACCGGGACCAGAATTTCCGTCTTTTGAGCTTCCAGACCCATGCTGTAGCCCATCCTTAGGGAACCTCTCTCTAGCAGAGTGTGTTAGACAGAGGTTCCCTGAGAGATGGGCTCCAGCACAAGCCCGAAAACTCGAAAGACGGAAACTCTGGTCCCGGTGATCGACCCAGATTGGATCCTGCAATAGTATCCTGGGACAGGTATATCTGCCTTCAAAATTAATATATCTGCAGGACAATTAAAAATAACAATAGCATAACCTCCTTGACAAGCGTCACACATACTAAACAAATGAAAAGAGTAAAAGAGTTGGTATACATATATGCATTTTGAAACAGAGAATACATAACATTAGTGACTTGTCTAAAGCAGTTACGGATTTCTAAATTTTTAAAAACGATATATCAAATGTGCCCATGTTCACAACAGACAAAGCTATCCTCATTAGTCTTTGCACTGCCACAATATACCTCATTAAAAAACAATCTAAAGTTCTCTTTGCCTAAAGATATTGATTCAAAATTAGCCATTTTTATGACCACACTGAGTTGTAATGTAAGAGTTTTATGGAGAGGAAAATGTCACTGATTAAAATATTTATTAACCACAAGGTCCCAGCATCTCCTTTGTGTTGCACAATTGCCAAATCATCATAGTTGGCACCAGCATTATAATCCAATTTTAAAAAAACAGTTCCCTTAAATGGGAAATTATACTTTCTCTCTTATTTATAAAAGACAAGTAGATAGTTATACAATTTCAGGAAAACATACCATATCCCTCAGGTAGATCTGGAGGAGTATGCAGATGAGTCCTGCTCATGTAATTCCTATGCCTCTGAGATCTAACTCTCCTTTCGGCTAGCCTGGGGTCAAATGACTGTCCACACGTTGCACCATTTATTCCTGTAACCGGTGTGTTCTCATCCACAAAGCAACTCAGAGGTCTGCCAGGACTGGAATATTCCGATGCTGGCCTAGTAAAAAACAACAATGTTTGTTTCTTCTATCAAAAGCGCATTACAGTCTAAAATTACAGAGTTTTAAACAACATCTTAAGAAATACCAGTTTAAAAGCCACCTTCTAATAAATAAATAAAGTTTATTATTCACTTTTAATTAGATAAAAATGAGAAGCGGTACAAGATGGCTGGATGCTAGAGTGAAAGAGGGCACAAGTGTTGAGGACATTCTCTTGGATTATGGCATAGCAAATTCTTGATAAATGCAGCATTGCCTCAGACAGGTAATAAACGAATCGTCATATGACAAATAGGCTACTCTTAGGCATCAAGCGCCTAAGTCCAAACAGTTCTTTCATATGAATATGAACAGATTGGTAGATGGGTATAAAACATTCATATGTCCCTTCAATGATCTGGCTGCAACGTTTTATATCAGAAGCAATTTCCAGCTCAGCCCCCAGGGTAATTTTGCGTAAAGCTTATTTCCAGTAAACCAGCCCTAAAATTATCACCACAAGGATTGCTGAGACCAGATTAGTCTTGACAAGGAATGGTTACAGCTAGTAGTTAGAAAAAAGTTCTTCTTGCCAGAGAGACCACTAATGCCTCCTTTGATAATAGCAGTTCTAAAACTATCCCACACTGTGCTTCACTCAGAAATGTTCACACTGTTTGCATTGTACTAAAGAGGGAACAAAGACGACTTGGGGAAAGGGAAATGAGAGATCTGATTTCCTACATATTAGCAATAACATAGTTGCCAACTTTACAACCAACAATAGAAGAATCAGGAAAATCCTGGTGTATTTGTACTGGTGCAAAACTCACCGTCTCCCATTCAACCGGAAGCAAAATAGGAATAATTTATTTAATGCATTGTCCAAACTGTTTCCCTTGTTTTTCCCTTTCCTAGAAAGGATATATAAACTAATAACAAACCCTGAGTTAATTTAATAAAAACCAGAGTTCTATAAAAAACAGTTTTGTCTTTATATAAGACTCTTTATTCTTGTCAATTTTATTACTTACTATTGAACATTAAAAAATAAATAATAAGGACTTAAGGAAATCTAACAAAACAGGAATAAGCAACTGTTTTGATCCAATAGGCATATGCAGAAGTTTGAGATACTGTTAAGTGTTCTAGCAAAATGACTGTTGCAGAGGGGAATAAAAAAAACCCACTCATTTATCTGAAAACTAATTTGGATGCTCTGCCTCTCCAGATTCCCTGAAAAGATTCTCATGAGCAAATATGTTCTATGTTTTTGTGTAATAATGTAATACATATTAAATATGTGAGAAAAAGCTCTAATTTGGGAGAAAAAGACATAATGTGGAACATTGACTTACAACTGGAGAATTTTTAGCACTGACAACCACTAGAGTTGTAGGCACGCCATACTTTTAGCTCTTTAAAAGAATGCTTACCGTGTTGGTCTCTCCCACTGTGTTGTTCGCGTGATATGATTCAAATACTGAATTCTTCCAGAAGCTGTCCTCCTTTCTTCCCAACTAAATATTTTTGTATTGAAAGAAAAGTGTATATTATAAGAAGTGTGATTTTAAAATGTCTGAGCTCGCAGAGTTATTTATTAAATAAGTTTATGTGACATTTTAAACTAGCATTCTTTCATTCTTTTTATCACTGCAAATATTAAGCACAAAGTAAAACAATGTTTGGGACATGCAATATATTATTTTATTCCAACTATCAAAAAAAAATAACTTACCCATCAGGTAAATCATTGTCAAATAGTCTACTGCAATCAACAACTTGCCCTCCTGTGCCTATCCGATCTCTGGACTGAAGACTTACTATCAAAAAACAAAAGTCAAAATTAGAACATTATTGTGGCATATCTTGCATGAATCTTTTTGATTCAGTGATATACATATTTGAAATTTTGAAAACATATAGGATACTCTTATCTTTTCATTAAACTTCCTGAGGATTACTCCAAGATAGTAGAAAGCAGTTTGATGAGATTCCAAAATACAAGTAATCTGACCCTGAAAATTTTAGCTCAGTAAATAGGTATTCCTATAATCATGTCTCTGTCACCTCAAGCTACAATCTTACACCTTCAATCTGTTCCTCATAGGTGCCTAGTAGAACACAAAGCATACTTTGTTAGAAAAGTTTACCTTAGTACAAAGATTGCTAACAGTATATTAATGGATGATTTATTGTGGAATGTAGATCTGGTTAATTCTGAAGCATCTAGCAACTTCCAATATCAATATTACAATGTTACTCCTCCCATATTCTTTTGGGAGAAACAATGACATAATAATTCCATTTCTACCTAAAGAAGTAACTCCAAAATGTGATACTGAGGGAATATGTCAATGTTATAGGATCCTGCAAGATTTTAGTTGTCTCCATGGTTCTGAACACCGGAATAAACTGGAAAAGGCAAAAGGGAGATGTAATGAAGCACCACCTCTTTGCTGATAACATCCCATTCTTTTCCATCAAATTCATGTGAAGGATAATGAAACTATACCAGGAGTAATAATAAACTGAATAAGGACCGATAAGCAACAACTCAGTCCTGACAAAACTGAGTACCTGAGAATCAACAGATGCTTTGTTTCTTCACAGAATCTCCTTTAAGCACCATGAAAATGGGGAGTGGTGACCAGAAAAAGAGAGAGCTTTCTTGATTAACATGTCAAGGTTGTAGAATCGTCTCCTCAAAGAAACTTGCCTAGTGACATTCTTATGGTTTGGCCTGGTCAGATATTTTGTTATCACATTATTTTCAACATGTCATTCTTCTTCTTCTTTTTTTTGCTGTTGTTTTTCCTGTATGCTATACCTTATTTTTATGTTCTTTCCTCCTACTCCCACCACTAAATGCTCTGCTTAAAGCTGACATACAATCTTGCCAGTAAAGATAAGCCTTTGGGAAGTTTAATTCACTGAACATGTGGACAATATAGAAAAGGGACTTCATATTTACCACTTGCCTTATAAATCAATTGCTAGGAATCAGATACTTCTGCGTAAAAGGCATTTCCATATCAGGGGTTTTATTTACCATATACAGTAATATTATGATCTGGTTTCTCACTCATTTTTTTAAAATATTTGATACACAATTTTTATTTGCTTGCATTTTGAAAGATGTAACAAGGCTCAACAGTGGCATAGACGAACACAATGCTATTGCAAAAATAGTTTCAATCTATACAAACAATACCCATATTCACACCTGCATTAAAAAGACAATCTCTAGCGCTAACATTTCTTACATCCAAAGATTTTTCACCAATAAAATAAAATGACAATTCTATGCCTAAAGTGTTGCAAATAATACAACAAAGGCTGCCTGTGTAAACCTAAGTAGTTCTGTTTACTTTATAAAGAGGCCAGTCAAGAATGAAACTGAACACATGACTTATTTGTGGTTTCTGTGGCATTAAGATGAATGGGCTTTTCCTAATCCTGTTTAGATTGGAACTGAAAGCTCAAGTCTAGACCAAAACTGAGCATCAACCCAGCGAACGATAACAGAGAGGCTGGGCCCCACTGCAACCCAAAGGAATGCTGGCTTTCTGAAGTTAGGGCACCATCTGCAAAAGGGATCCTTATAATTCCACCTGCTGGGATCAGCATTTAAAAAAACAAAACCCAAAACTTGGAAGCAAGAACACAATTTATGAATCAAATGTCTGGAAATTCTCATTAGACGTAATTTTACTCTTCCTCCAACTTTTAAATTTGTTTAATCATAAACAACCATTTAGTGCAGGGGTAGTCAACCTTGGCTCTTTTATGACTCGTGGACTTCAACTCCCAGAATTCCTGAGCCAGCTCAGGAATTCTGGGAATTGAAGTCCACGAGTCATAAAAGAGCCAAGGTTGACTACCCCTGATTTAGTGGAATGGATTCTTAAATGTTACTACTGTAAGCAATGTTAAATTGGATGATCAGGCTCAATTTCATCCACAGAGCCTCCTACCGTTGACATAATAAAATGTTTGGAATGTATCTAATATTTAAACACATATTTTGCAGAACAGGGGTGAGATCAAGCAAACTATATTTCAGAAGACCATCACAACACAAAGTTGCTTGTCAATTTCCCTTCTGACACTCACTCCTTTTGAAAAACAAATTCGTAGGGTTAACAAGCACGTTAGCAGGATTGATCAATGCATAGCTAAAGCAATATATTAAACATTAACTTCAATGAGAAGAGAAAATAAGGCAGTACCTAACATGTAAACTTAGTTGGCTTTAAGCATTTCAATTAATATCTGACTATCACTGTTAAAATTTTATATATATTATACTTGCCAGCGTTTAAATAGAAATGGTAAGCTGAGTGCAATTATTAATAAGGGGAAAATGAATGCCAAGTAATGCTGATAAACAGAAATAAAAGAGTTACATGCAGTGGTTTCTCTTTCCAATCAAAATTGGAATCCAATCACCCATCAGAGCTCTAGAGGGGAGAACTCTTTCATTCCGCCTATGCCTTAATTTCCCTAATTCTTCTTCAGATAATAGGGGAACCCTCGTGGAGCCACATGGGAGGCGGCAAAGGGGGGGTGCATACAAAAGAAGAAATGGAAATAAAATGCCTTTCACTTTTATTCATTAAAAAACATTTGCTGGATCAAGATGCTTTTATGGACAATCTGTTTATCCTAATGGTACTCTGTACCATTCCTCTTCCATATTTTTGCAGGGACCTCTTCCAAAAGGCTATACTGCTTTACCTGTTATATGTTATACTTAGGAATGAAACTGTATCACAGAAGCCTTCCAAAATTTCTTTGCCAATAAAGTGCAGAATTATAGTAGCTTTAGGTGGAGATTTCTGTCAAACTTATTCAGGGCTATATCAAAATCATGCCATTCTGACTCAAAACAAACTTAAGTAACGGAAGAATCATACTTTGCATTCCTTGTTTTCCATTTCCATCCTGGTGTTTAAATATATATTTAAATTTGGTCTAGTGCATGGGTGTCAAACTCGATCGTGTCACGTTATGTATCACAATGTTTTTTGCCTTTGAGGAGCTGGGGTGGGTGTGGCCTGCTCGTGACGCATCCGGCCTGTGGGTCACCAATTTGACACCCCCTGGTCTAGTGTGATCTAGTAGTTAAGGTGTTAGCTTAGAAACCAAGAGACTATGATCTAAAGATGCTTTTGAAAGTCTAGTTGCCTTTTGAAAAAGCACCTTTGGAACAACCATGACCTGGTTGGCTGAGAATCTCCATAGACAAGAGACTATGAATTCTAATCCTGCCTTCCCATGACAGCCAGCTGCATGACCTTGAGCTATCGCTATCTCTCTCTCTCTCTCTCACCCCAACCCACTTCACAAGAATGTTGCTGTGGGGAAAACAGGAGAAGAAACGAGTATTTTCACCGCCTTGTGTTATTTATAAAAATAATCAAGGCAGGTTATAAAATAAAGCAAACAAACAAAATAAAATCATTACTTACCTACTATCTGTCCTCTAACTGTGTCATTGTCACTCGGCCCAAGTTTGCACAGGTCTAATCTCTGATCTATTAAAAAAGAACCAAGGAAGCATACCTTATTTCTCTGTAATGATCACGGAAGGTAATTTCTATGGCAAAATACATATTGCTGAATTGAACATTTCTAGAATTTCAAAAAGAAGATGAAGAGCATACTGGTTTTCACCCTCCCCAAAGCCAGTTTGGTCTAGTGGTTAAGCTATCAGGCTAAAAAGTCAGAGGCTATGAGTTCAAGTCATGCCTTAAGCATGAAAGCCAGCGGGGTGACTATGGGCCAGTCACTCTCTCTCAACTCAACCCACCTCACAGGGGTTGTGGTGGTGGTGGTGGTGGTGAAAAAAATTGGAGGAGGAAGTTGTGGTGGATATATTTGCCTCCTTATTCGTAAAAATAATAAAGGTGGGATATAAATAAATAAGTAAACAAACAAATAAATTATAATTCCCATAGAACTAAATCACTCCAAAACATGGAAGTACTTTTGTTCTTTCTACTTACAACCAGTATCTTTGAGGCGGTTGATAGCGTTAGAAAGAAGTCTCACACAACCCAGAAAACCAGCTCCCTGTTTTTTATGGATTTTCTTGTGGTTCCATACACTGATTGTTATAGAGTCAGACTTTCCAATGTATCTAAGGGGAGGGAAAAAGACAGGAATCAGCAATAAAACATATGTTGACTGCATACCTCTAATAGTCTATGAAACATAATTTTTGACTGCAAAATATTTTTGAAGCTTCATAACATAAAATGTTTATTTTTATTTTATGCTGAAGAAGAGGTCAAATGCATTACACACAGACGTGCTCAAGTCTCCATCATAATTTACTCATTAAAAGATTCTACTTGAACAAATGTCAAAGGAGCTTTTAAAAAATATCTTATGTAAATCATACATTGCTGACATCCTTTGGCTAGACAGTCACAGTCTTTCAAACAGAAAAAATGGTATGTTGTTGAGTGTTTAATTTGGAGACGAGTTGTAACACTTAAGAATTATGTTTCTCTCTGGGAGATGTTTAGAAAGCTTCTCCCATTTCATGCATTCTGTCATAGTACAAACATCAAAGTGTTCAATTTACTAAAAACATCCTTCTACACTCACTCGTTTAAATTGTTTACTCACCCTGTAACACACTGGAGTTCCAATGCATCATAATACAGGTAGTCCTTGACATTCAAAGTTACAATGACAAGAAAAATGTGACTTATAACCATTTTTTACAGTTGCAACCTTTGCAACATCCCCACGGTCATGTGATCAAAATTCAACTGGTTCATATTTATGACTGTTGCTATGTCCCAAGGTCATATGATCACCTTTTGTGACCTTCTCACAAGCAAAGTCACTTAACAACCGGGTTACTAACTTAACGACTTCAGTGATTCACTTAACAACTAAGGCAAGAAAAGTTGTAAAATAGGGAAAAACCTAACAAATATCTCACTTAACAACAGAAATGTGGGGCTCAATTGTGGTCGCAAGTTGAGGACTACCTGTATAAATGCTCTCCGAGTTTACAAATCAATAACTGATTATTTTCTAAGACTTAGAATGTTATCATTTTGGAAAAGACTACTCATATAATGATGCCTTCAACTTGTTTCTACATATAATTTCTGCTATCAAGCACAAAGATTTCAGTTGAATACTCACATATATAAGAGAGGAACAGATGGATTGCAACTGTATCCCTCCAATTACAAAAAAAAGGGAAGAATGTTTTCTACCATATGTGCTATCTCCCCAAGAGACACTCATGTGACTATGATTCCAGCAAATGATGTCAGCAACTAGAGAGGGACTATTTCTTAATATCACATATAGTGTGCATTTTGGGGACCCCTGTAATAGGATGCCAGGGCAGAAATATATTTATTTAGGAAAATTTATTATTTTTAATATTGATGTTGAAAGTTGCCTGATATTTATTTATTTATTTATTTATTTTATTTGATTTATATCCCGCCCTTCTCCCAACGGGACTCAGGGCGGCTCACAACATATTAAAAAACATAAACACATTTACAACCCCACCCAAGTAAAACCAATTAAAACCGAATATTTAAAGCTGTGCTATTTAAAATTACTCTAAAGATAAACCCAATTTAAAATCCTCCCTAGGCCAGGCCCGCTTGCTGAAAAAGCCATGTCTTGAGGGCGCGGCAGAAAGTAAGGAGATCCGGAATCGTCCGGATCTCGGGGGGTAGTTCGTTCCAGAGGGTGGGGGCACCCACAGAGAAGGCCCTCCCCCTGGGGGTCGCCAGCCGACATTGCTTGGCCGACGGCACCCTGANGTCTATGGGAGGGAATCTGTGGCAGAAGGCGGTCTCGGAGATAACCAGGTCCGATGCCATGGAGCGCTTTAAAGGTGGTAACTAACACCTTAAAGCGCACCCGGAAGGCCACTGGCAACCAGTGCAGCTCGCGCAGCAGCGGTGTTACATGGGAGCGACGAGTCCCTCCCAACACCGCCCGCGCGGCCGCATTCTGGACATTCTGTCTTATATAAGACATTAGAATATAAAGCTTTCAGAATTATGTCAAAGGCTATTAGTGCCCAATTTCATTTTCTTGAGTGCTATGTATAAATTTATGATATATCAATTAATACTTAGACAATGATATACTAGGATCATTAGAAGTAAACATGCTGGGGTAATAACTAGCTTCTAAAATAACCAATCTTAGTTAAAGGAAGAATGCTATATCTGTGGCATTAAAACTGTACTACAAGTCCCATCATCGCTGATTACTACACATAATTTGAGAAGTTGGTGTGAATTTGGAATCCAATCTATCTGATAATCCAGGTATCTCTATTCCTCATCCAGAATCTGCATTTTTGTCTGTATTTCCCAACTGTCATAAAAAATATACATACTTGTTTTCTCAGTTAAGCACTTTGATTTTATACAAAAAAAGCAGCATTTAAGAATTAGTATCTATGTAATTGGTAAGAGTTGACACTAGTGTAATGACACATAACCAATCAATTAACCAACCCTCTGCTTTAGCAATGATCCACCAGCTACTTTATAAACAAATCAGACAGCTAATGCAGGCCTGCATTACTTTTCAGAGTAATTCTTAACAAAGATTCCCTGACTTAATATATTTCATTTTTTTAGCAATTATCCAGCTTAAAGTTTGACCATATTTAAATAATCTCTACGGACACATACAAGTCATAATGCTGATTCCACTTTGGATCAAGGGTATTCTTCACAGTATCAGTAGAATGGCACTGGCCAGATCCATCCACCACCACTTTAGCAAATGGGTCAGGAAGTCCTGTCAGAAAATACATAGTACAATGAGGATGCTGCTAATTGGTATCATTTTATTTGTGACGGCCCATTAGAAAGCGCCTACATTTTCTAACCTATCTCCTTTTTAATCCAATGAACAAAGGAATTCTCATAATGCTGTCAATCTGGGTTTGAGAAATTTTTGTACTCAACTACATTAATAGTACCAATCCTTTATGTAAAAGTAGAATTTTATATAAAGAACGAATTCTACTAGGAATTCCATAATTTATTTGTTCTTTGCAAGATACATCCGATACTGAATTGATTTGGACATACAACATTCTTTCAAGACACTTCAGGCTATCATTGTAAATGCTAAAAAATGTTTTTCACAAGTCTAATTCTTTCAAGAACAGGAAGATTCAAAGTCAAGACAGCACTGAAGCCATGTGTTTTTAATACACAGCCTGTTTTCAGCCATTTCTAATGAAAGCATTGCCCGGTTGATTGGCTTGAGGAAGAACAGCGCCACCCAGGGCTTTTTTTCTCATAGAACGCCCAGAACGGAGTTCCGGCACCTTTTTTGGATGGAACCTTATAGGGTAGGCAAGGCGGGTTGTAGGACGTGAGTTCCGGCACCTTTTTTTTTTTTTAGAAAAAAAGCACTGGCGCCACCCACCATTTTTAGTAATAGGCAGCCCATTTGTAAGTATGAGTTCTGACTTAAATACAAATTTTGGTTAAAGACAGATTTAGGGAACAGAACTCATTTTTAACCCAGGGACTCCCTGTACTTCTTGAAGCATTTAATTATAAAGGTAGAGGTGACATTTATGAAACAAACAACAGTTATTTATAAATATTCTGTAAGACACATGAAACATCAGCAGATAGCAGCATCTGGTTGACCTTGACTGGGCTTAGAAAATTAATTAGGTCATTCTGATTATAGTAGACATCGGATGGGAGACCAACAGGTAATTCCAATAGAGTAAGTTGAGTTCAGAAGTTGAAAAACATTCTATAAGAATATCATGGCAGACCACATCCACACTAATACCAAGAAAACTACAGGGATGTGTTCATGAAATCATCAATAGTTGTACTTGACTGAAATAAGTTAGCAGTACCCATGGTTAAAGCAATTCTTTAATAAGCAACAAATTTAGCCAAAAGAAACCAGTGGCAGCAACTCTTTCCAACCACTCTTATGCTAAATTTCCATGCTATCTTTAAAACTCAAGGGACTTTTGGGATGCTTCCTGATAACTACATCTAAAAACTTAATGCTATGAAATGGATTATGATCTTGAATTTTAGTGCTGATTAAAGTATATTATAATACTGATCCATTTTTAGATTTTAACTTCACAATAAATTGGCATTTATGGCATTATAGAATTACAATTCTCAGCATCTCTAGCAAACAAGATCAATGGGAGATGTTGGGATTTCAAGCTCAACAAAAGATGGCGTCATAGACCGCCAAAATGGCGGCCGTGGCTGTTGGGGACGGCTCTGGAGGACTTGGGAAGCTCTTCGAGGGGATTTATCGAGCTCCAGGAGAGCTGATGAGGGGAGGATGTCTGAGAAAAGTTTTCCCCAGGGCCCTGGGGAAGGAGAACGGGGAAGCTGCAGCTGCCCCCCCCCCTACCTCCCAAGCCTCAAATCAGCCGATTTGAGGCAGTGCTCTATTAGCACAGGCCATAAACAATGCTTGAATGCAAGTAGATAATCTGACTATATTAGAACATTCTGTTTAATGGTTTATGAAACGCTACCTAGTAAGACAATATCTTTGAATCTGAACCCTCGGTAATACAGAACAAAAGATATAAGAACAGAAATATGTACTTACGGAAAAAATCCTTTTTCACCAAATTTTTTGCACAGAGAACTGTAACCAAAACAAAAACAAAAAAACAATTATAGAATGCTGTAACATTTTGAGTTTTAATATATTTAGTAGGCATTCCAAATGTTCAACAACACAATCTCAGGCATATGTACCCATACTGAAGTATATTGCAAATGTACTTAGAAATGCAGGTACATCATGCAGTTTATAGATCAGGGATCACAACCATATTGTAAAGTTGGCATTCTGTTATTCAATCCCTTCATCCACTAGATAGAATCAGCAGTTGAGAAACTGGGTTTGGTGCAGCCCATCCAAAAGCACCATTACTAAGATTATATCCATGCCTCTAAACAAATGTCATTGGCCAAAATATATAGAGTATACTTTTTGATTTATAAACTAAAAGCGAATATAATTTAAATGTTAAGTCATTTCTATGCATGTTTATTCAATATATTATAGTGAGAAAAACACAACTAATATTCTATATCAGCTCTAAAAATGCTTTTCATAACAATTCCTTTGTACCAATTAGAAAAAGGATATTATACAGTATATGGTATGCATAATGAGAAACAAAATCTGGCTCAAACTCTCATTTTATTCAACACTTTTGAATCCTAAACAATACAGGATTTTAAATGCTTAAGTGGTAATACCAAGGAGGGAATCAAATTGGATGAAAGTAAAAATGAGAAAACCTTAATAAAGGTACATATATATTTAAAAACATCTGCAGATCTTTAGCCACAATATCAAATTCCCTGAATTTTGGTTTGTTCAGAAGCCAGTAAATGGGAACACTTTAAAAAAAATTCTTCCTAAATGTCATTCTATTTGTTTTGTTTAGAGACATAATTATTGCTTATAGAGCCCAAAGATATAATGTTTTAATAATCGTGTGATTGTTTCACTTAACAATGGAGTTGCTGGTCCCAACTGTGGTTGATAAGCAAGGACTTTCTATACAGGCAAATGCTTAGAGACAAACAAGCAAAGCATCAGCAGCACAGAATGACAGGTGCCAATTAAAAAAAAAACACTTTAATTTAAAAAAAAAATTAAAAATGCAAACTAAGAAAAATATCTTAAATTATGTACCCTATTATGTATCATAGAATCTCTTCCATAGTAACAAATATTGCTGCATCCTTTGATAGGCAGAAAATATTGCCTTTTCCAAAACAGATAGATCAAACATTTCCAACAATTATTCCTTGACATCTGGAATAAGCACTATTCCTGGCAAAAAGTCAAATTCCAAAGCTTTTGTATATAATTCAACATCACATTAACATCTTGAACATTTTCCATAAATGTACTACTAAACATTAATTTAGATCCTACTATTCCTAACTTATATTGTACAATTCTTCCAGGAATGCAAGCATTCTGACACTCATAGTACCCCCCTCCCTCAACTTTATCCCTGAAATGATAACTGTAGATGACAGAT
This sequence comes from Protobothrops mucrosquamatus, assembly GCF_001527695.2. Lineage (NCBI taxonomy): Eukaryota > Metazoa > Chordata > Lepidosauria > Squamata > Viperidae > Protobothrops > Protobothrops mucrosquamatus. The sequence continues at coordinate 398,582 of NW_015386491.1, read as the reverse complement.
AGTTGGCCCAAAGTTACTCAAGGAACTTTCTTAGCTAAGGAAGGACTTGAAGAACCCAAGTCTCCCTGATCCTAGTCCACTACCCATTATCCAATTTATTACACTGATATAAATGATAATAACACTTTTAATTTTTCTCATTCACTTCATATTAACTCAGGGCATATAGAATCTAATTCAAATAAATAAAAACATTTTTTTGATTTTTAGAAAAACATTCAAAGATTGGACCTGAAAGCTCTGAAAGAATGTCTGAAAGGAGGGAGAGTTCTAAAATAGAGGAGTAGAGGAAAACATTTCTGATAACTAGAGAAACGAAGCCAGCTAAATTTTCCAGTCTTGCCTGGCAAACAATAAAGTAAGCACCAAGTTGTGGCTAATACTGAGCCCTATCTAGTACATTGTATGAGCAGAGTTGATTTGCCTCAAATTCTTTTAACATAACATAGGCAAGGAAAACTGATGTTGCCTTTGCTAAGAAGATAACCTTTATTGTCATTTTTATACTGTGGGCACAATGGCACACATCAAAAATGAAATTTAGTTGTCCGCTCTCAAAGTAAAATACATACATGACACACACCTAAACATACTATGAACAACATATGTATAGATCCACATCTCTACATATACGTAGCAAATAAATATTAAATATTGTCCATCTTGAATATATAACGGAAGGAGGAAGCTTGAGAGTTCGCAAGGTTAATGCTGTATGGAATGAAACTCTGGCTGAAAGCCTCAAAGCCTCCTCCCAGAAGGTAACAAGGAAAACAGGTTGTGAAGAGGATGTGTAGTGTCTGCCAAGTTTGTCATGTTATCCTTTTTACTTTCTCTACTTGAGTGGGATCAAGTTAAATAATAAAAAAAAGTTTTCTCCACTGCTATCATCTCCTTGCTGAATTCCTAGTTTTACCAATATTCTCCTTAGAATATTCCGGAAATATACCACAAAAAATAGTATGATGGAGATACCCATGAAAACTGCTGTGTCCATGGATTATATGTACATAATTTTTAGCTCAGGATTGAACTCAAGAGTTTGCATACAAGCATTGGCATCACCAGATTTCTTTATACTATACTTTTTTATACTATCTTTATACTATGATATTTTACTCTATTTATTATCACCTGTTCAGATACATTGCTACTTTTCACTGGCCAAATCCCCACTTATTTCAAAATTAACGTTTTACAAAAAGAGAAAAAAAAACATTGTGAAGGTAAAAAGAAATAATCCAATAAACAATAATCTAATTCATGGCTTTGGAAAGATAATAGTTCTTTGCAATCAAGCTCTACTCCTACCAACTAAATGGACACATCCATGTAGTTTTCTTGGCAGAAATACTCTACAGAAGTTGTTTGTAATTCCTTCCTTTTGTTTCTTCATTTTTTGACTTAAAATCTCACCCAGAGTTGTCAGTAGCCTAGTACTAATCCTGCTTAACTTTTAAGCCCAAACAAGGTCATTCAAGTGCTGCCACCTGTTAAGACATAACCTTTATTAGATTTAAGCAAAATAATCTTTTCAAATTTCTTATTTCTTAACATGGAATGACACTATTTACATATTTCCGAGCTTTAAAAAGTAGTATTCAGGAACAAAGAGTAGCAGAATATGAAGCAGAACTTGCAAAGACCTGAGAGTTAAGTTTTTAAGTGGGGCAAAATGCATTTACAACTGCAAAACTACAGGTTTTAAAATTAACATTTTAGAATAAAAAGAATATACAGCTATTGTATGACCTTTTAAGATGTAGTGTGTACAATACTTTTCTGTTTTTCTAATGCAACTCAAATTGAATTTGTTTTATTTATTATCACCAGTGTTTATTAATTTTCATGTTTTAAGCCAGTGGTTCTCAACCTTTTTAATGCCGCGACCCCAACCGGTCATAAGTCGAGGACTAAACTGGTCGTAAGTCGAGGACTAAACCGGTCGTAAGTCGAGGACTACCCAACCGGTCGTAAGTCGAGGACTTTCCCTGCCCGGGAGCGCCATGCATGCGTGGTTCTGCCTCCTGCGCCGGCCGAGGAGTAGCTGGCAAGCAGCAGAGACAGAGCAGGCTGACCACCAGCTGGCCCAGCCCAAGGGAGGTAAGGCACCCGCCGGAAAAGGGGAAAAAAATGGCAGACAAAAAAAATGGCGGACAGCCTTGCTTGGCGACCCCCGTGAAATGGTCGATCGACCCCAAATGGGGTCCCGACCCACAGGTTGAGAACCACTGTTTTAAGCTTCAGCTACCTTCTCATCTTCCTTAGACAGCAGCCTAAAGCATTTTAAAAAGGTAAAAAGTGAAGTGAAAATGAACCTTAAAAATGAACTAATAAAAAACTCTCACTCCCTTAGTCACCAGAAAGAAAATAGAGAATAACATATATTTTTATTCCTTTTGTCTTTATCACAATTCAGAGAAAATAGAGGAAAGTAATTAGTTTTTTATGTATTTTTTTGTACTCCAATCACCCTATGCTGCTTTTGACAGTAATAAAGGTTGATTGATAGAGGAAAGTATCTCAGTAAAATAATAGTGTACTGCAGGACTGCACATACCAAAAACTAATGGAAATTCTAATCAACAATAAAAACAAAAACATAGAAAAAAGATCTGAAAAACACTGGAGGCCACAAGAAAAATATTTTCAAGAAAACAAGTTTGGAATTTCTGTTGGTACTCTAGTAATGAAGCAGACTGAACACTGACAACAAATATCTTTATCTGCTACAGTCTCCCAGTTGAAAACTAAGGCTTGGTAAGACCTTATCATTTGTTTAGCATGCATAAAGCCTTTAATGTAACACATTAAGATTTTTTTAAAGAAAAATAAAACACTATACTATTTTTACAGCAAAATTTTTTTTAAAAAAAAATCTAATAGCAAGCCTTTTCCATTTCTCATTTTCTACATCAGAAATATGGTTTGATAATATTGTAATATTCAAAAGTAGTAATTTCTAGGCTCACAAAAGAACAATGTTGTAATAGAAAGAAGTTGATCCCAGGTGTTTTCTAATTCTCCAGCTTTGTGATTTCATCACACCAAAGAAAAAAGCATCATTATATCCAAACCTATTTATATATAAAAAAAATCTAAATAACGAACATCCTCTTTCTCAGAGTAATGCAAACAGTTGAGGAAATAGGCAAACTGAAAAGGGAAGTTCACAACCCACTTCAAATAGCAGTTCAACTTCTACTCAAAATAATATTCTACTGGAATTCATTAACATAGTATTCCCTGATTGGTTCCCTTATGTTTGCATATATAATTAAAATATATATCCCAGCTGTAGAAACACAATGCTATACTGCTGTTAATATGTGTTGTACAAGCTATGCTTTAATCTGAATAAATCTCCAACTGCTCTATTGCCTCTTGCCAAAAATTCCCCTTTCCCTCCAGACAGTGGTTGTATTCCAATTATGCTGCTGATTGGAATCAAACTGCTGGAAGGGAGAGAATTAGAAAAATAGAAAACTCTCCATTTCAAAATACCACTTCTGAAATCAGAAAGCAGCACTGGCAATTCAAAGGCAGTGATATTAAAATATTTAGGGATTTTTTCCCCCTCTTTTCAGAAGAGAACATTCAAAACATTCTCATTTTTTAAAGCTTCTCCATCCAAATATCTATGTACTCACAGTGCAATAGAGCCATACTTAGGGTTTTTTATGTAACTCTGTAATATGCCTTCCAAAAAATTATAAACTACTAACAAAAAAGACTAGGAAATTCACTTAACATCATTCAAATATCCAGGTACAATGTGATAAAAGCTGAAATATTTCTCCAACATAAAATGTTCTATGCCTCAACTACAAAAAAATCCCCAAGCCCACAATTCCCCTAAGCATTAGTTTTCACCCAAGAGAATGACAAAAACTGGTCATTGTACAAGGGAGAGAAAGGTCATAAAATGGGGCAAAACTCACTTCACAAATGTC
>NW_015386491.1:393266-394445 GCF_001527695.2 Protobothrops mucrosquamatus | reverse complement strand
ATTCAAATATCCAGGTACAATGTGATAAAAGCTGAAATATTTCTCCAACATAAAATGTTCTATGCCTCAACTACAAAAAAATCCCCAAGCCCACAATTCCCCTAAGCATTAGTTTTCACCCAAGAGAATGACAAAAACTGGTCATTGTACAAGGGAGAGAAAGGTCATAAAATGGGGCAAAACTCACTTCACAAATGTCTCGCTTAGCAATATAAATTTTGAGCTCAATTGTGGTTGTAAGTTGAGGACCATCTGTACAGGTCATCCTCAATTCACAACCGCTTGCTTAGCAAGCATTCAAAGTTACGACAGACCCCCCAAAAGCTACTTACAACCCAGTTCTGATGTTGGGTTTTCCCCACTGTCACATGACCATATTTTGGGCACTTGGCGAGCAATCCACATTTATGGCTGTTTGTAGGATTTCATGGACACATAATCACGATCACAACCGTTTTGCTGGAAACTGGTACTTACTTCCCGTTTAGGGTATAAGACATCTCATAGTGATCAATGGGTTTGCTTAATGCCGCTGCAAAAAAAGGGTAAAATCGGGTGGTGACCTGCTAAAGCAGGTCATGACAAATAAACATAATTGCCAGGCTCAATTATAATCGTAATGCGAGGACTACCTGTATCTGTTGCAACAGACCAGTCATCTAAATCCAACAGAATAATTCAATATGAAATTGCTTACACAGCCCAAATTTGTTATCTTTTTCTAATGCTAACCATCAAAAGTCATTGTGCAGTTTTGATATTTTCTTTAATGAAGTATAATGCAATGTATGGAGAAACAAAAACAAAATGAAGATTTTTGTCATCTAAAACCTTCATACAATTACATGCATAAAGCCCATAAAAGCTCTATCTCAATGCAACCTGTGCTTAACTAAGCAGACAATACTACTTGAAGAATTAAATTTTCTTATGAACACTATAGTAGATACTTAGGGCAAAAAGCAGTCACAATTAACACTAATTCTATATGCCAGTTAAACATATTGTTTAATCTCTTCTATGATAACATAATGACTTGCAATTACACTTGTCCATGGAGTCACTAGGAGGCAAGATTGACTTGAAGGCACAAATAAACACACACACATATATACACAGAGAGATATCCAAACGGGTTGATTTGTGGGTCCTTCCGGATAGGGTACATCAGCACCATTA
>NW_015386491.1:362397-391132 GCF_001527695.2 Protobothrops mucrosquamatus | reverse complement strand
ATGATGCTGAAGAACACAAGATCCAATTAATCCAAGTAGAAGTACTGAGTATTAGATAATATAATGTGACCAAACAATGAAGCATAGTTGTTGGTACTCTTTGAGCTTGGCTGTTTTGCAGATGTTTCATTACCCAACTACATAACTTCAATACTGCAAGTAAGTGTGGGGTGAAAGAGTGAAGACAGCACTGCATGATCGCAATCACATCTTCAACAATTCCCAACACTTACTTTGAAGAAAGAACCATCCATAATCCTACAATATTGTAACCTACAATGTGATCTGAACTTTATCCAGTGCTTTTAACATATAACATAGATTCTGGTTAAAGAATACCCCAAAACAATACAAATAAACATTAGTTTTCTGGAATGCGTTTGCCCAACACTCTCTGTCTATTGGAAGAAGCAAGCTTATGTAGAGGTAGCCCAGTTCCTACAGAACTGAGAAACTTAGTGCAGATGGAGCATTTTGCTTGTTCACTAATTCTCTCTGTGGTTATTCTTCTCAATTCCAGCTTACTTCAAACTAGTATTTCTCAACCGTGGCAACTTGAAGATGTGTGGACTTCAACTAAGAGCCAGTTTGGTCAAGTGGTGAAGGCACCAGACTAGAAACCATGAGACAGTGAGTTCAAGTCCCACCTTAGCCATGAAAGCCTTGGGTCAGTCCTCTCTCTCAGCCCAACCCACTTCACAGAATTGTTGTTGTGGGGAAAACAGGAGGAAGAAGATGTGTTGAATATATTCACCACCTTAAACTATTTGTAAAACTAATAAAGGAGGGATAAAAATAAAAAATACAGGTAAATAAAATAAACTCCCAGAATTCTCCAGACAGTACAGAGTAGCATACCATTCTGGGAGTTAAAGTTTATACATCTTTAACCAGTCAAAGTTCAGAAGCACTGCTTCAAACAGTTGTTGTGAGGTTAAAATGAGGAAGACAAACAGGTCTGTTCAGCCTGGAGTTCCCAGAGGATACAAAGGCAGTAAATAAACAATAAAATTTAATAACTTGCTTTAGATCTAGTAAATCATGACATTCTTGCCTTTCATGCATCACTGCTATCATAAAACTAATCTTCTAATTGAAGAACATAAATGTTGTATATATGGCTATAATTTAAACCTGTCAATATTTAAGTCTTCATACAGCTGATGAAAAACCATTTCTGGCACAGTATTTTGGGTCTGATAAATTCTGGGGAGCAGAATAATGAGACATAGAAGAGAGAAGACAGTTATAATCATTTACTGGTGGTATGTGAGCCAAATAAATCTCAAATTTAAACTATTTCTGTTTAGTGCTCATCCCATTCAGAGACGATGAATCACTTCCCATTTGGCAAGCTTTCTGCCTACAAGGCAGACTTCTGTAAAGCTTTTCCTGTATCCTTGTTATAGGTTAACTAATTTTATATACCTAGCAATAAGCAAAACACCTAATGTTATTTTTGAGACCAGACTTTGTCCTGTTTATCATGTCATGCTAAATAGTGAGGATTCTTAACTTTAATTCACTAGCATTTTAAAATATCCTATGATTAAAAATACTAATACAGGCAGTTTTGTAAAAAGAGGAAATGTAGAAGTTGGCAGCAGTTTATTCTGACATTGGTAACTATGCAGTTTTAGAAAACAATAATCAGAAAAGAAATAGAATAATTACTATGTTACAATAATGTACAATGCCATTTATTATTATATTAATGCTCTAAAGGAAAGGTTCTATAACATTAAAATATATGAACTGTTCTATAATTTCAACAAACTGAGATTCTCAAATAATTCCTTTTAAATTTGTGAGTCTTTGTACAACATATGTAAAAAGTACATGTGAGCCGTGGTGGTTAGAATGCAGCACTGTAGGCTAACTCACTGCTCACTCCAGGAGTTCGATTCTCGTCACCTCAAGGTTGACTCAGCCTTCCATCCTTCCAAGGTCAGTAAAATGAGGACCCAGATTGCTGGGAGCCATATGCTGACTCTGTAAACCGCTTAGAGAGGGCTGTAAAGCACTGTGAACCGGTATATAAGTCTAAGTGCTATTGCTATACGTGTGCAAACAGAAGCATAAAATAGTAGGAAAACAAACAGAGAAAAGCATTTTTAAAATTCTATACAAAATAAAGTTATTTGGTAGACCATCTGTTTAAAAATCACAAATTCACTTAAATTTACAAAATCATCTTTTAAAAGAAACACTTTAGCTTCTGGCCTGTTGTGACTTTTACACAAATAACATTATTTCTGTATTAGTATGACTTAACTTTGTACTTTGTACAACTTTTATTTTAAAATATACAACTACTGTATGACTCCAGAGAACGTAAACAGATTGCTGGAACTTTTGTCTTCTTGATCCATGGCGATTTCTAGCCAGGAGATTATTAGAGATCTCTAATGGGCTGTGAGAATAACCTTGGGAAATAGAAGAAAGAGCCACCATCCGACAAGAGGTATCTCAGCCCACCGAATGGGGATGGAGAAAACATCTCAGGAGGGACCCTCCCTAGTTTTTGGAAAGTAAAGTGAGGGGAAAGGAGAAATTCTTTCAGACTTGCAAGATTCTGTCACTGTAAACTCACAATAGTGGTACTGCTAGGACTCTCAGATTTGATTCCTTGTCTCAAAGGGCTGACAAGATCTTAGTTAACACCATAAATGCCTTTCTGTAGGACAGCAGAGCAACTTGTTATCAACAGAGGTAATTATTATTATTATTACTATTATTATTTTTAAAAAAAGAAGTCTCCATTGGACTCATTGAAGCTGACAACTCTATTCAGGCTTCTAACTTTCTATTACTGAGTAATCCCAAAAGCCCTGTTTTCTACTTTTTTTGGAAAGCAAATTAACATTGGAACCAATCAAATCTCAACAGGACGACATTCCACAGAACCAGCCCATCATAGAAAAAACAATATTTTTGGTTCTGTAAACTTTCCAAAATAGGGAACAACCAGCTGCTTCTTCTGATGCAACTAGAGTGAGGAGAAAGTCTTGCAGATAAGCCAGTGTCAAGCTATAACAAGGTTTGTTTAAAACCAGCACTTTTTTTGCATCTGGAAACTAATAGGAAGCCAGTGCAGAACCTATGAAAAAAAATGTATGTGCCCATCAGCAGGCACCAATGAACACCTGGGACACTGCATATTGCATCAACTGAAGCTTCTAGGTATTATCTTTAAAGACAACTCCCTACAGAACTCATTGCAGTAGTCTAAACATTTAAGTAAGGCTTAAGAATCTCCTGGTCACAGCCTCCACCTGCTAATCAAGCAGGATTTGTGAGTCTAGGAGGAAGACACAGACCTGTTCCTTCAGGACAGTGCAACCCATCTAGAAATAAATCAAGGGTGTACAGTGTAGAGCAGGGGTGTCAAACTCAATTTCATTGAGGGCCGCATCAGCATTGTGGTTGCCCTTGGGGGCTGGATGGGTGTGGCCAGGGTGGGTGCGGCCTACTGGGTGGGCGTGGATGGAGTGGGTGTGGCCTACTGGGTGGGCATGGCCAGCTCTACATCGTTCACATCAAGGGTGCCTGCGGGGGCCTGGGCGGGGGACAGATCTGAGGGTCTCTGGGAGAAGGGGGTGGGACTGGGGCAAGCGCCAAGGCATGGTCCATTTCTTCATTCCTCACAAAGGGTGACACCTCCCCAGCATGCACCCAGGGGGCGGGGCCAACGTGGCAGGGTCTGGTTCCTCACTGTTTCCAGACGGCCTTGTGGAGCTAAGACTGAATGTGTTTCAGCATAGATGGCCACCACAAAATTGTACATTGGCTCCCGGCTGGCCTGGGCCAGGGCCAAGGCAGCGGGGGCCGTTCCCTCATTATTTCCAGGATGGCTTCGTGGGCCACGTGAAACCACTTCATGGGCCACATCCGGCCCCCGGGCCTTGTGTTTGACATGTCTGGTGCAGAGCATGGGTGTCAAACTCACCGCGTCACGTGATGTGTCGTGACATATCACAACTTTTTTCGCATTGCCGAAGCTGGGGTGGGCATGATCCACATGATGCTACCGGCCCATGGGCCGGCAGTTTGACACCCCTGGTGTAGAGAGTAAGGAAAATGACTATAACATAGATATATACATGCTCCATTACCAAAGCAATGAGAGATGAAACAAGTATCGAGTCCATCAAAATATTTCAAAGGCACTCATACAGACACATACCTTATTCACAGGAGTATTAAGAACAGAGAGAAGGTTTAGCGTCATCAGACTGTCATTGTAGCCACTCTCAATAAAAGCAGTTTTAGCCTTCCTTTGGAGCTGATTTTTTAGTCTACCTGGTAGGGCTGACTACAGATAGTGGAGGACATTCTATCCAGTCCAGTTTCTTGGCAGTTAACAGGTCAGAAGGAAGCCCAGGCAATATGGCAGCATAGTGTTCCAGTTACCACAACAAGACTCCACCACAAGGAGCTCCCTGGGATCAGCCAGCAGAGATAGGCTGCTGAAGGGCTATTCCATCAAGAGCCCAAGATAGCACCCCATTCTAGCAGTAAATCAGACCCTCAAATGATTTCTCTACATTATCCATAGGAACATCCTCAAGCACTTGCTTGGAAACACAAATCCAAATGCATATGAGGCAAACCATCCAAAAGGGTCCAACTCTCTAGAATAGGGGTGTCAAACTGCCAGCCCACGGGCCAGACACATCATCCAGAAGCCGCGCCCACCCCATTGCCGGCAATGGCAAAACCGTCCCAATACGTTGTGGGACGTCACGTGACGTCACGAGTTTGACATGTCTGCTCTAGAAGAAGTAGGGAATAATCAATCACATCTGGATCAGGAACAGCCATGACAAAGGAAGATGGTAATACCCTACACCTCCCCATCACATAGCAACTGTTTGAAAATGAAAGATCTCATTGCTCACACGCATCAATACTGTGATAACCTTTGACAACCCTTCTGGTTTTCATGGAGGTCATGAACTCCTGTACTCTACTGGAGATTGAGGTCCCCAATATCAACAGATGGTGGTCACAGACCAGGTCCAGGAGCTCAGCAAGAGATCATAACAAGCAGTACAGCAGCCAGCACATCAAAAGACCTAACTGAACACACAAGCAATCATATCCAGCTACCTCTGGAACTGCAACCTTGACCAGAAATAAGATCAACACATCCCTTTTCTTCAGCTCTGGCATCAAAGTTGGTGTAGGACCTGAAACTGAGCAGAACAAATTTCTTTAAGGGCAACATCAGTGCTCTCCCTCAGCCAAGTCTCAATAATAAACATCAGATCTGCCTGCTTTTCAATCACCAAATCGTGGATGGGCAAGGTTTTATAATAGACAAACTTGACATTAACCAGTATCAAGCTGAGTCCTAGTAGCCCAAGTGGAAACAACAGATTTAGAAGAAGTTGGCAATGTCTGTTCCCTGGCTGGAACAGCCTACTCAGTGCCTCATGCTATATTTCTTAGTTCAATAAAACAGATTTTGCAGCCAAGTTTTCCACAAAATCCATTTCTGATTGCAACCACAGTCAGTTTCCAACCTTCTGCTTTTCTACCACCTCTTCAATCTTTAGCCAGTATTTGAGGAGGCTTGCCTATAGCCGTTGTACATATCTATACTTGGCTGCCCTACATCTTTGGTATATACCCCTTGAATTAAGGGGACTGGATTCTTCATTATCTCTTTAAAAGGTTATAAGCATATTTTGAACCCATTCTCATAGTTTATCTTGTAATATTTTTAGTTCCAACTTTGGCTTTATGCTTTTGTTTTAAATTTCGAAAGAGATCTAATATCAAATTGTAATAAAATCAGTATTACAATATTGATCATTTTATTTAAAGATTGTTGCAGATACTTCCCCAATATATTAACATGCATTTTATTAGTAAGCTTCATACAAACTACTATGCAATCCATACCACATTAAACAGTGCATTCAGAGACCTGGAGGCTAAAATTTACATGGCATTAAACATTTTGCTTAAGAATCAAAAGAGGACTTGTATTTCCTGCGTCTGAGTTCTACACTATATATCTGTGGGAAAATTCTCAAGTACTCTATTATTAACAAAAGCAAAAAGGAAACATACTTAATCTAACCACACACCTTTTATCTGTACGATTAACTTCTACTCTTTCTAAGGAATGAGCAAAATGTGGGATTTTGAAAACTGGACTCATCGAGATTAAAATGAAATAATAATAATATAGATAGATTAAAAAAGAGTAAAATGTATTTATTAAGTGTATCACCATTTCTTCCTTCAATTGTATCCATGCAATCAATTCACTGCATGGATGTCACCTGATCATCACTATAATTTGTACGTTCCAAGTATTTCTGCTGTTTAAAGGGCCAAAAAAAAAAAAGCACAGAGCTTTAAGTCATAAAATAAACTGTGCTAGGTATTATAAATCCTCACAGACGCTCATGGCAAAACCTCTACATTTATTACATTCATAAGCCCATGAAAAGCAGACTGTATAGTGGTTAAGAAGATGCCAGGCTAGAAATCAGGAGTTTTAGTTCCACTTTGGCATGAAGCTACCTGAATGACCTTGGGCCACTCACTCTCAGTCCCAGGACGAAGGCAATAGCAAACCAATTCTGACTTCTTAACAAGAAAATTGCAGGGACTAGTCTAGGCAGTCACCGGGAGTCAACACCAAGGTATATGCATTCTGTAGATGCATGCAAACAGCCATTCTTTGTTCTTCAAGAAGCAAACTGCTGCTTTTAACTGCTGTTTTTAACATCTTAAAAGCTTTCTGATGAAATTTCCCATACACATACTTTTTATTACAAAAAACATGATTCTATTTACCATATTTTTCAGCCTGTCGCTTTCTGAAACCTTACAATAGGAAAGATTAATAATTATGCATATGTACATAAAAATGCGGCACAAAATGTTAAAATCTCAATTACCAAAAGTTACTTCCGAAGCGAGTTTTGATGTAGACTTTCATGGCTTATATCTAAATCTGGTCTAGACAAGAGATTATTTGACATTTCACCAGAAACTATGGCTGGCATCTTAAGAGGCAAGGTGGTCTGAAGACCACCAGGCAACTGAGAAGATTGACTGGCCTCCTGCCTCTATAGCCAGGTATCCTGGGGGCTGATTGGTCTGATCTATGGCTAGACTAGTCCTGAAAAGACACTTTAGAATAAATCTTGTAAATTCCTCATCAGTTTCTTTAGCTTGTTCTATGAAACAGGATACCCAAGATCTTCATTCAGCATTTTCCTTCTAGAATTTCTAGTTTAGATATCAGAAGGAAAGATGAAGTGGGTCAAGAGTTTCCTCCAATAAGCAGTAACAACAAGAGCTACACAACCATGTTAAGCTCAGCTGAGACAGAATAAAATTAGTTTAACTCTTTAACACTATTGGCATTGTGAGAATATGAAGAAGTAGAAATTTTAAGCTAGTGCAAAATCCTTATGTCAAAATATCTAATATAATTCTTTAGAAAAAAATACGTACAAATAGTTAGAAAATCCCCTGAAATCCTGTTGTGCTGCTCATTGTGGTGTTCCAAGGAGGAATATGTGAAGAATATTGACAGTGTATATCAAGAATGTATTATCAACAATATAAAATCCCAGCAGGGTCACCCAAAACCTGAAAGCCATCTCAGTTGTCCAGCTAAATCAAGCAGGCACCTGTTAGGCAACAGCAATACATGAAAATACTAGCACAGATGATCATTGTAATGGCATCAGCAAACATATAATTTCATATTGTAAAGGAGAAAGTAATGGTAAGGCTGTATTTACCAAGAAAACCATATGAAGAGACACTATACAACTATTGTCAATATAGCTTTGGATGAGTGCCTTTCAGGTCAAATGGCACAATATGCTATTGAGGAAGAGCTGAGAATTTGTCAGAATACTAATGGTGTTTATAACATAACTAAATAAAAATCTTTGAGATGTCTAGTTGCTCATGTTGCCATGCAGGAAAAGATCCAAAGCTGCAAAAGTAGCATAGAAAGTGCAAGAGGTATGAAGAGGGGAAAAGGTCAACACAAAAAAGTGGATATGAACTGAGTTATACCCTGACATTTTAGACATCAGTCAGTTGAAATGGACTGGAATTGGACATTTTTATAGAAGATCTTATAGGTAATCCTTGATTTATGACAATTGAACCGGAAATTTCTGTTGCCAAGCAAGACAATTAAGTCAGTTTTCCCCCATTTTACAACCTTAAATGAATCACTGCAGTGGTTAAGTTAGTAACACGGTTAAGTGAATCTGGCTTCCCCATTCACTTTGCTTGTCAGATGGTCGCAAAAGATGACCACGTGACCCCAGGATATAACAACCATCATAAATACATGCCAGTTGCCAAGTGTCCAAATTTTGATCATGTGACTGTAGGAATGGTGCAATGGTCATAAATGTGAAAAACAGTCATAAGTCACTGTTTTCAATGCTACTGTAACTTCAAACAGCCACTAAACAAATGATTGTAAGTTGAGGACTACCTATACGGTTTATATCTTAGGACATGAAAAACAAAGAACAAATGGTGTTGATTTCGTAGTCAGAAAGGACATAGCAAGGGCAGTATTTGGGTACAATGCATCAATGATTGAATAGCATCAATTAGATTTTGTAACATCCCTTTGATCTCATGATTATGAGACAGTCCTTTGATCTCATGATTATTCAAGTTAATGCTCCAACCATCGATGTGGAAGAGTAGTACACTGATGAGTTTCATGGTCAAATTCTATCTGAAATCAATAAAACATGAAAGAAAAATATGCTGTTTGTAGTTAAAGACTGGAATGTCGAAGTTGGAAATATGAAGGAAGAAAATTTAATTGGACCATATGGCATAGGAAATTGAAATCAAGCAGGAGAATGTCATTCTATTAATCCAGTAATTTGTTTCATTGCTAACATAGATCTCCAACTAAAAACAATATTTATATACTGTACATGGACATCACCAGATGGAGTACTGTACAGTACACAAAAATCAAACTGACTACATTATTTTTTCAAGGATATGGAAAACCACTGGTGAAACAGCTCAGATATGACCGGAGTATGCAAACTATCATACAATATATTTAATTTCAAATGTTAGCATATCATAGTCCTGATACAAAACCCATACAAAGGTTCAGGAAGCTGCCGACTAGATGGAACATGGTGAAACAAATAGGCTCCAGGTCATCAAAACTAAAGCTGTGTGTTCTCTCATTATTTTTAACTTATATGCTAAATATATATAGTGAGGGAAACTAGATTGGAAGAAGATGAGCACTGTTTTAAAACTGAAGGAAGAAATGTCAAGGACCTGCTCCAATTAATGTGACATTACTCTGATAGCTGGAAATGTAAATGATTTGCAAGCTCTAGTCATGAAAGTAAAAAAGTACAATAAAAAACAACTCTAGGATTAAATATTTAAAAAAATGAACTAATGACAACAGGTACAACAACTGACTTAAGAACTGACAGTGAAGATATTGAAGTGGTAGCTTCTGCTTTTTTGAACTGACCATCACCAATAAATGGAACCAGCAGTCAAAAAAATTGCCATAGACTAGCAATGACACCTTTGGAAACAATATTCTGATGCAATGAATTTTCTACACCTACAAATATTAGAATCATACAAACTGTGGTTTCCCCTGTTGTATTCCATGAAAGCAAAAGTTGGACTTTGAGGAAACAGCGCTAACACCAATTCAATGGCACATAATCAGAAAAGGTTAGCAAGCACTGCTCTCACATGCCTTTGCCTTTTACAGTTCATACACAGAATACTTAATAGGAGTTTTGCTATTATTGGATTATATGGTTTTAAAAATAATTTAATAGTTTTTTCCTCCCACCCTTTAGTAACTTTATGACGCAAAGCATAATCCATTTAAATTTGCATCTTTTCCTTTAGTCTATCCTAAGACCCTGGGCCTTTCCTCACTTTTACCTAACCACAGCATAAACATTTCCTAGCAATATTTTTTTTCTCTGCCACGTTCCATTGGCACTGCATTTATCTCATCAGCACCTCATAAGACAGGCTTAAGTCATATTTAGCTGTATTAATTTAAAGTAGCATTTTCTCTCTTAAGCTCACATAATCTCAATGGCAAGTGCAATGTATGTAAAATCTGTTATGCTTCTCCCATTGTATCAGAGGCAAAGCCAGGTACAACTAAAGGACAACAGCAAAAATATACTGAGTGTTTCTAACTGATAAACATGCTACCTCCCCTCCAATCCCTGGTGAAGTCTCATCTGCCACTGTTCTACTTAGAGCTTCCTAAAGTGATACTATAGGTCAGTGATGGCGAACCTTTTACAGACCGAGTGCCCAAACTGCAACCCAAAACCCACTTATTTTTATCACCGGGTGCCAGGTAGGCGTGGCCCACTGGGTGGGCGTGGCTGTGGTGGTCATGGCAGACTGGGTAGGTGTGGCCAAGATGGGCATGATCATCTCAATGTTGCTCGTGGGGAGGGATGCATGTGGGGGCCAGGCAGGGTTGGAGGAGATCCAGGGGATCTCTGGTAGGTGGGGCGGTGGGCAGGAGGCTCGTCCTGTGGGGTGAGGCGAGGCAAGGCAGGGGTGCCAATGTCGCAGGGCAAGGTGAGGCAGGGACCGGGGCGGCTGCTGCCTGACACCATCGGCCCACACACACAGAGGCCAGCGAGCGCATGGGTGCTGGGATGCATCCAGCCACGTGGGACCTCGGCGAGTTAGCGGGCGGCTGGTTGAAGAGGATGGTTGCCATCTCCGGGGCATGGCACGCGTGCCCACAGAGAGGGCTCTGAGTGCCGCCTCTGGCACGCATGCCATAGGTTCGCCACCACTGCTATAGGTACAGCAGCCCTATGCCTATTTAAATTGCACAACCAGGTTACATTATTCAACTGGCAATACTATAACAGTTTTAATTTTATTGCCCTTTCTGGTTTAGCATAAGGCTTAAAAAAACAGAACAAGCCAGTATACAGTATACAGACTCCTGAACAAAAAAAATGATTTTGTAAAACAAACAGTGGAGTTATTTATCCTGAACAGGTATAGAAAGGTATAGAAATTTGCAAAGTCTAACTTCCCTCAAGATCAGTTTCAATAAAATCTTTTTTCTGGTTAACCAGTGTCTTTAAGAATTCGTTAATTTCAGAACTGATGCTCAGAGGTGCTATTTTTTTCCTAGTCTTTATAAGCCTGTGGGATCTCCATGTTGTGAGCCTGTTATCTAGCAAAGGAAGAAAATCACTAGTGAATTTTATCTGATACATAATAACGCGAGAAAAACTAGTTGCTTCACTGGAGGGAAGAAACACAAAGACAATTAAGTTCTTTGAAAAGTACACTGCAGTAGCCAACCTGACACGTATACGTCTATAAGTAGGACATAAATATAACCCTTTCTTACCTCCAGCTGCTCTTCCTCCAGCAGCCAGCATTGAGAAGCACACTGCCTCTGTTACTGGATATAATGTAAAACTATAACGACTACAAGTCATGAACAACTTTAGTATAATTTTATTACAATATCTGTAAAGATATTGAAGAGGGAAACAGACATGGAAAAACAAGAACACTCTTTCGAAAGATCTCTGAACTCAAAAAGAGGTTTTAATCACAAATTGGTATGCTAAAAGATACCAGTGGACAGACAGAAAACGATTGAAAGGAGATCAAACTGTGACGAATGGGTACACTAAAACACAGTACAGTAGAAGTATCAACATTTAAGTCATCTTAAAAGATATTTCCTACTTTACAAAAATTTCTAATCCAAGAAGATGAAATTAGATCAACATTCTGGTCATTACTGAATCAGAAGGCTACAGGAACTGATGGAATCACAGAAATAATAGCAAGCAACAGAAATATCAGTAGAAACCTTGCAGACTAGCACTTGGTAAAGCAACCACTCTACAGCACTTTACAGCACTCTCTGTGTGGTTTACAGTGTCAGCCTATTGCCCCCAACAATCTGGCTCCTAATTTTACTGGTCTTGGAAGGATGGAAGGCTGAGTCAACCTTGAGCCGGTGAGGATTGAACTGTTGACAGTCAGCAGAATTAGCCTGCAATGCTGCATCCTAACCACTGTGGTACCACGGCTACATATTTGTCTCGCAAAAGCATGTGAACCTCTGCTTTCAGTAACTGGTGTGCCCCCCCTCCTTAGGCAACAATAACTGCAACTAAACATTTTTGATAAGTGTAGATCTCCTTGCACATTGGTTTGAAGGAATTGTAGTCCATTCCTCCTTATAGAACTGCTTCAGCTCAAGAATGTTGTTGGGTTTCCTCACATGAACTGCTCACTTCAAGTCTTTCAAAACATTGCTATAGGGTTAAGGTCATGATTGAGATTTGGCCATTAACTTTCTTCTGCTTTAACCATTCTTTAGTTCTTAGTCCTATGGTTTGTGTGTTCTGCATCATTGTCTTGCTGCATGATCCACTTTCTTTTGAGCTTCAGTTCGAACACATACTTTCTGGTAGAATTTGCTGATACAGTTTAGAATTTATATCAGTGACATCAAATTGTCCTGATCCAGATGCAGCAACACAGGCCCAAATCATGATATCGCCACCACATTTCACAGATGAGACAAGGTTCTTGTGCTGGAATGCAGTGTTTGCTTTTGCCAAACAGAATGCTTTTCATTCAAGCCAGAAAGTTCTATTTTGGTCTCATCAGTCCACAGAACATTCTTTCAATAGCCTTCTGGCTCATCCATATGGTCTTATACAAACTGTAGACGGGCAGCAATGTTCTTTTTGGAGAGTAGTGGCTTTCTCTTTATAACCCTGCTATATACACACCACTGTTGTTTATGCAGAAATGCTGAAAATTCAAAAAGATTCACAAACTTTTAAACAGCACTGCAATTCTCTTTGTGCCTTTATGCCAATTTGATCATGCACAGATTTATCATTTTTCTTTGTTCACTGTCCTTTTAATTCATGCTTTTTTATTCACTGTCGAGTCTTATTTATTTAGGATGTTCTAAAAAAAATTACAAAGAAATAAATGCATTCCAGAATTGCTGTTACTTATCACTGTACAATGACACCACAGAGACAGATGCTGGAATGGTTTTTCAGAAGGACTTTCTATCTATCCTGAATTTCTCCACACCTCCAGTCCTAGTGTAATTTTTCTTACCATTTTCTCCCTGCCATATTATTTAATACACTTCTATCGTTCCCAATCAAACTCATTCTGTTTTCCTCGTAAGGGTTATTTCTAGCTCCTTGATCATTTTACTATCTTTTGCAATTTTTTCAACTCTTGCTTCAAATCATACTTAAGAATCTTCTACTTCTTAAAATAAGATAATTTAAACAGTCACAGATTGAAAACACAAGTTGTTTTCAAGAAGCATAACCAAAAAGAATTTGAGAGCGATTTCCAAGAGACACTGGTGTATTTTTAAATTTTGAGTGCCGTTTTGTTTTGTTTGATTTTCCTGTATGTCCAACTCATTTTTTCCAGATAATTCTAGAATTTTTTTCTCAGTCATTTGGTTCATTTGTTAATTCATGTATATCAATACAAGATAAAAATCAGAACTGCTCATAAATGCTTATAATGTGGCCACCAGCTTCTGTTTGATTTTTTTTTCTCAAAAAACATCCTTAAACAAGAGAGGAAAGACTAATATAATTCCCATAATTCATCATTACCTTAATGACTACAAAATAGTTGTTATGCTTCACTTGTGTATTGTATTTATTAAATTTTATGGTATTACAGGTACTTCCTTATTATAATTTGGATTCAGCATCTTTGTGAATCCATAAATTCAATAGCAATATACATACTCTGATCTAAAACATTTAAACTACAGCATTAGGTTGATAATCTTTCATTCAATTATGCAAATAGTGTGTGAAGTATCTTCCTTAAAGTTTATTCAGTGTGTCATTCTGTGGAATTTTCATGACTGATACATGAAGAACAATCTGAAATTCATTAAAAATAAAGTCTACATTGAGTCAGTCTCAAATTCTATATGTTAATTTCTTGGAATTATGCAAGAGTAGTTTGCCACTGCTTTCTTCCTGGATTTTTTTTTAATTTAGCCATCTAGTATACTTGTAGATGTTTTTTAAATACAGATAAAGCTTTTATCCAGCAGTTATTTGCCTTGTTCATGAAATTCTATGATTCAGGTATAAGTATTTTCCATAGCTATTTTTATTTAAAACTATTGCTTTTACCCCTTTTCTTTTCAATGATAATCTGTTAAGGGGTGAGAATCCAAATAGTGCATAATGCATTTTGATTAATAGCTCTAGAAATCAATCACCTGTAATCTCTGAAAAAAATTATTTCTCAGTCATAACTCAGTACAGAAAGCAAAATAAACCTATATTTAAACAAAAAGCATTTGGGTCTTTTCTGTTATTCAGAAATGAAGGAAATCCAAAATTAACACTTCAAAACATCCAGTTCCTTTCCTACTTTAATTTATATGAGACAAATGACATTAGTAATCCCTGACCCATATTACTACACTACTGTCATTGTTAGAAAAGTTGAACAAGGAAACTAATTTTTATCCTAATATGTGTCAGTATTTGTTTAAACAATTTTTATATGATTACTACTTTGACTCTAGGTGACAAAACAAAAAATTAAAATAAAAAAACCTCAATTAATTAAAAACAAATTATTATGATCAATCAATATATCACATGTTAGTGATCCAAAAAGATCATTCTGTCTTACAATCAGAGTTTTTTAAAGCCATAATAAACCAACCAACAAGGGCACCTAACAAGCTGGCTGAAATGCTGAGAGAATAACCAGGTCTTTACTGAGTTTAAAAAGGCCAAGAGGGTCAGGGCCATCTGGATCTCTGGGAGGATGCTCTTCCACAGAACAGGTGTTGCAGCAGAAAAGGCTTAACTCCTAGGTCCCAGAAGATGGTGCTGCTTAATAGAAGGGACCCAGAACATGGCCACCATGATGGTTCTGGTAGGGTGAGCAGAAACAATTTGAGACAGGATGTCTGACAAATAATATATCCATATATTGTTTATAAATGAAAAAAGTTACCACAAATGACTCAATTTGCAACTGTACAAAATTAATATGGAAAATAACTATGAAAAGATATCCTGTATAATTAGATCTCTGTAATGATTATAAATATTAATTGCTAAGCACTTAGAGTAAAGATATGCCAAACATTCCTCAAGCATTCTTAAAGTCTCACAAAGAATCAACCTTTTCTTCTAAATCTGGCCTAAGATAAATATTTTATTTGGCTGCTCAAAATGAACAGAGTACTTGGTTATTAGGTCCAAATCAATTCTTGGATTCGCATCAAACATCCTGTAATTTATCAAGTCAGTCACAACAACATTTCTAGCTAGAACCTTTAAAGTTTATGTCCTGAAAATAGCTAATTGAATCCAGTTTTTCCAAACAATTTTTCAGACTGTAGCATCACACTCAAGAGATAATAAATTTGAAATACTTATTACATGTTTATTATACAATTAATATAGACAAGAGATTCCAAAGTTTATGAAATCTAAATATATATAGTACAAAGAAATCAGATTCTTAGAGCAAACAGCATCTAAACACATTGATAGTACATAGCTATTTAAACAGTTCCAGTTAAATTTGTAGTTTCAGATATTTAAAATCTGCATAATTTTAGCATCAAAAATTCCTGGAAGTAAATTTTTAATCAGGATGAGAAATCAAACTGGAGGAGGCATGGAATTAAGGCACTCTACAAAGCCTTAAAACTCAACAGTCCACAGCTGTATGTTTTATTCAGAAGCCCCAAAGTTCTATATTGCTTACTTCTAAATAAATATGATAGTAGCATTTTTTTTCTTTAAATATTGTTCCAAAACATCTTAAGTACTAAAGATTCCCTAGACAATGGAAAAAAGAGACATTATGTGCAGACTAGATAGTTAGCCAAGTGATGTATCCTCTCCAGTGTCAAATATTTTTTCTGTTTTTAGTAATCATATATCAATTCTAACTCTTGTTTTGTTTTCAAAGAATATTACAAAATTGCCTTCTGTTAACCAAATTGCAATACCTCCAACATTATGCCATTATTTATTCGAGGTTCTCAAGATCTACTGCCGTACATTGACTTTAAAAAGTGTACCTCTTAAATTAACTACAGTGTTTGCCTTTTGAATGAGTTCTTGAAATAAATGAAAATCTGATTTCCCTTTAATCTAATTAGGGTATTATCATGAACAATGTCATATATATTAGCATGTAATAGAAAAATTAGAAACTGAAATAGAAATAGAGGGGTCAAAAACAATTGCTTAAAAATATTTTTCCCCTTTCACATCAGCAGTTTTTTAAAGCTTAAAATATATATTTGTTCTGCCGTATGATAGCTTAGTAATATCAAAAACAGAATTATAAAACATTTCAAGAAGTTATTCCAAAAACCTCTACTACATAAGCATCACAAGATTCTTACATGCAAATTCAAAATTTGTTAAACATCATAATCTCAACAGCACAATATAAAACACTTTAACAGAATTATATTACCTTGGGGGTTATACTCCACTATACAGTTGTCATAAGCTCTACTGAACACAGTGGAATTAACTTACTGAGTAAAATATGGATTGCAGATTTACTTGAAAGTAGAAACATGTAAGATTTTTATCAGCAATCATATGTAATACTGTAAATGAAAACAAGCCTACATTTTTAACGTTTCAAAATATATAATAATATATTGGCATTTAAAAGCTTGCTATAATATCAAAATGTAAATAAAACTACTGCTTGTTTATGTTCTTTTATATGCTTCTGTCCCTCTTAAATACAATCCTACATAGAATTGATTGAGACCAAGTTCCACCAAAAGCATGCATAGTGTATTTCGTTTAAAGCACAAGCAAACTGCAGTATTAAAAGGTAAGGTTTGTTTAAATTACAGGACTCATCTACTCGAGATAGATATTCGTGTAAACTGTAAATGTTCTGAAAAATCTAATTACGCTTGTATTCCATACAACATCCTAAGGAGCCATGCCCAGGTAACCTTACACAACCTTCCTTATGGTGGTTGATTCAAGAGAGCAGCAGAGCACATCACAACAAAGGCTACAAAGAGGCGGAAAACTGATTCAAGTTTACGCTCAAAAACTTTGGAACTTATACTGAACCTTCAAGTGGGCTTTTAATCCTCTAAGCATTGCAATATTTAATTTCATACATCATAAACCGTTTACTGGCTTTAATTAATCCCCCTAAATCCTGCAAATAGTAGAATCAGAGTAAGAATTAAAATCGTGGAAAAGCAGAGCCCGTCCCGCTCACGCTAGCGGTTCAAACTGGGATTGTTTTCCACCTTTCTGAATAACCAGCCCTGCAAGTCTCTGCGGCGTCTCCCGTTTCGACTCTGGGATTTCACTTTTCTTTCCGCGGCACACACCAACCTTTCCGCCGCCCTTCCCCTTCCAGCCCCTCAGCCCAGAAATGTGGGGTGAAGAGTTTACTTTTCTCCCGAGGCCTGGAAGCTTTCGGGGGAGTCCGGGAGCTCCCAGGTTCAATCTCAAAGGCACCGAAGCAGCCAGTTCGCTCCAGCTCAGCGCAAAGTCGACCCACCCGGGTTCGGAGCTCTTCCCGTCTCTTCTCTCCAACCCACCCAGGTGGAAAAGTTCCCTCGCCTTCCCTTTCCTTCCCTGCACCGGGCCCTCTCTTCCCACGCCCTCGCCGACCACCGCCCCGCCACCCCCGAGAACGCTTTCCTCCGCGCGACCCTCCCCACTGAAACAAAGCCGGGCCGCGCTTTCCTCGCCACGCCGCCCACGGCACGACCCACGCATTTCCTCCCTCCCCCCCCACCACAACCCGCTCCCAAGTCGAGGGGCTCCTTCAGCCGCGGCGCCCCTTCCCGACCCCCGGCTCGTCTTCTCCCCCCCCCCGCGTCCCTCCCCAGGCCTGGCGCCCTTCGCGGGCCCAGCAACGCGTGTGCGCCGGGGAGCCCCGCAGAGCCCTCCTCACCTGTCAGGCGCAGCTTGACGGGCCCGTTCCTCCGGGGGCCCTGGTTGGACATGACACCGTGGATCCTCCGGGAACGCGGCGCCGCCGTTCTCGGGCCCTCCCCGCCAGGGACGCTGCGGGGAGAGGGCGGGAGGGCAGGCAGGCAGGCAAGGGCGGGGGAGGGACGGGACCCGCTAATGGAGTCGGGCCGGCCGCGGCTCAGAGCAGCAGAAGCAGCAGCAGCGACGTTGGCGGCGGCGGCGGCGGCGGCCGCCGAAGAAAGAAAAGCCCGGATGTGCCCAGTGTCGCCATGAGCGGGGGCAGCGCCAGGAGGAGGAGGAGGAGGAGGAAGAGACGCAGCCGCCTTGCCTTCCGCCCCCTGCCCTAGGCTCAGCCGGTCAGGGCAACATAGCGAGAGGCCGAGAGAGCAGCTTTGACTCGGAGGGTGGATGTGCGGCTGTTATAATAGGAAGAGTTGCTGCCGCCGCCACCGCCGCCGGCCTTTAGAGCGCTCTCCCCGCTGCCGCGAGCAAAACCCTGGTTTCATCACGCGCAGAGGGAATCCCTCAGGGCATTCCACAGGCTTTCCCTGGCCGTAGAAATGGGGCGAGACTCCTCAGTCAGACCCAGGAGCCCCGAGGACTGACCCCAGCACACCCAGGGAGGGTATCCCACACACCCCTGGGGCGAAGCTGCTGGGCCTGCCTGACCCGAGTTCAGGGGAAGCCCCTTCGCGTTTGAAACACCTGGGCTCCAGGTGGACTACACAATGGGGACTACACGGATTTCGGGCTTATTTTTTTCAAAGTTTCCCTCTCAAACCCCAGGGAGAGGTCACTTTTGTTTATGGCACCCGAGAGGTGTTGAGTGTAGATTTGTGCTTTGGCCTGGAGAAATTTCCGTCTTCGATGTGATGTCACTCGTGAAGTCTTCCAATATTTACTGTTGGTGGCTATAGTTACTCAAGTTGATCAGTGAAATTAGGATCACTTCCATACGAGGTCCAAGAGACTCGGAATTTCACTCATTTTCCTAAGTGAAACAAGATGAGGAAACTACAGTATTTAGCTGGAACTCTGGGTGAGGGTCAGCCTGTTAGCATACAGATAATCCTCTACTTAGACCACAATTGAGACCAAAATTTCCATTGCTAAGCAGGATAGTTAAGTGAATTTTTGCCCCATTTTTATAGTCTTTCTTGCCACAATTAAGTGAATCACTGCAGTTATTAACTTAATAACACAATTGTTTAGTGAATCTGGCTTCCCTATTGATTTTACTTGTCAGAAGGTCGACTTTGGGACACTGCAACCCTGATAAATAAATGCCAATTGCCAAGTGTCTGAATTCTGATCACTCAACTATAGGGATGCTGCAACAGTCATAAGTGAGAAAAATAGTCATAAGTCGCTTTTTTCAGTGCTGTTGTAACTTGGAACATTCATGAATAGTTGTAAGCCGAGGACTACCTGTAATAAACACATGGCCCTCTAATGTTTTTTGGGTTCACGATTCCCGTATAGATCTAGTTCTCATTCTTTAGGTCAATGGGTTTGGGGAATCTAGGCCCCTGGTAACTATTTTGCCTGGCAGAGCATGAGTAAAAATGGTAATTCAGCAAATATAGAGTAAAAAAAATAAAATCTGGAGTTTGTGCCATGAATGAATATTCCATATTTAATGCTTGATATGTTGAATTACTTATTTAATACAAGGATTGGCAATGTTTCTTCAATATGAGCCAAGATATCATGGTCAGTGGTAAACGATGAAAGGATTTGTAGTTCAGTATCTGGAGAAGTCTGATGCTACTATTTTATGGATTAGTTCAAAATTATATAAGATCATGATTGGTTAACCTTGGATAGGGGGCCATTAGGGTTGTAGGTTAGACAGGGAAGTTTAAAAGGATCTGAAACGATGACATTGGCTAATGACTTATGTGCTGTTCCCAAGAAAATAGCATGGATGTACCTGTATAGTAATCAGGAGTTAAGTTCAAAGACATTTTTGCTGTTTTAACTTCCAGTAGCACACAAGCAATATGAGGCTAGATCAGGCATTCCAACCCAATGACTTAGATGAGGGAATTGAAGGGACACTCATTAAATTTGCAGATGACACCAAACTGACAGGACCAACACCCCAGAAGACAACTCAGGATCCAAAAAGATCTTGACAAACTTGAACAATGGGCCCTATCCAACAAAATGAGTTTCAATGTGGAGAAAAGCAAAGTCTTACATCTAGGCAGAAAAAACCAAAGGTACAAAATACCTTGGAGTCCTAGTAGACGATCACTTGACTATGAGCCAGCAGTGTGCAGCAGCAACCAAAAAAGCTAATACAATCCTGAGTTGTATAAACAGGCATAGAATCAAGATCACGCGAAGTATTATTGCCGCTTTATGAAACCCTAGCAAGACCACACCTGGTATACTGCAGCCAGTTTTGGTCACCATATCACAAAAAAGATGTTGAGAGTTGGGAAAAAATTCAGAGAAGAGCAACTAAGATGATCAAAGGCCTGGAGACTAAAACATATGAAGAACAGCTACAGGACTTAGGATTGGCTAGTCTAAAGAAAAGAAGAAATAGGGG
Organism: Protobothrops mucrosquamatus; assembly: GCF_001527695.2. Classification (NCBI taxonomy): domain Eukaryota; kingdom Metazoa; phylum Chordata; class Lepidosauria; order Squamata; family Viperidae; genus Protobothrops; species Protobothrops mucrosquamatus. Next base: position 370,540 of record NW_015386491.1, on the reverse strand, counting down.
AGACATGATAGCAGTATTCCAGTATATGAGGTGCCACAAGGCAGAGGGGACCAGGTTGTTCACCAAAGCACCAGAGGGAAGGATGAGAAACAATGGTTGGAAACTGATCAAAGAGAGAAGCAACCTGGAATTAAGGAGAAATTTCCTGACAGTGAGGACAATCAACCAGTGGAACAGCTTGCCTCCAGAAATCATGGGCGCTCCATCACTGGAGATTTTTAAGAGACTAGACATTCACCTGTCTGAGATAGTATAGGTTCTCCTGCTTGAGCAGGGGCTGGACTGGAAGACCTCCAAGGTCCCTTACAGCTTCTATTTCTATTTCTATTTTTATTCTATTCTTCATTCAATATAGCCCAGCAATCCAAAAGGTTGGCCAACCATAAGCTAGTTGGAGAAATTATCCATACTGTTGTTTTCTTTCTATTTATCTAGTATCACTGCTTAACCAAACACCTGTTTATATAAAGCAGCCTCATACCCTTTTAAAATTAACTTGCAGACATCAGTGGTGTCCTCACAGTTAAACAGCAAAATTGTACCTGCATCTGATTTTTAAACAAACTTTAAAATCAGATGCAAGTACAACTTTGCTATTTAACTGTGAGGATGCCACATATGTCTGCAAATTAATTTTAACACTATCATTGTTTTATAAGAAAGATACTTGTATTTGCTTCTTTTCCAAGTTTATGAAGTTATTTTTTTTCTCTAATTTCCTTGTGTTTCTCCTTCCTAAATTCTTTGGAATTGTTCTAAAAGCTTAGGATGATATTTAATCACTGTAGAAGATTCTAATACATCTGATGGTATTTCCAGAATTTGTATCTATAAGCTAAAATGAGAGATTTATTTATATATTTAATCAATTTATTAGCTACTGTAATTACCAGAGAGACTCTGCAAGAAGCAGTAAGCATATTAAGTCATCCTGAATTTTAATAATATAGTCTTGTAGAGAAATACCTGAACTTGCAATAACAAGCAAAACCATCCATCTTGACATAGGACAACTCCATTGAAAGGTCTCGCAAGTTACTGGATGGAATTATTATTACTCACACTGTATGAGATGACTTGTGACTAACTTCAGGATTGCTCTTACAATTTCTCAACTTGTGCTCTCAAATATTTTAATATCTATATCATTGATGATGGTGACTTTAAATCACCTATCCAGGCGTCGTTCTGTTGAAACTCATTGCAGAGCAAGTGGCTTAATGTTACTGATACAAAAAAAGCCTCAATAGATCCTTGTTATAAGTACAAGGATTAAAATTACAATCTCAAGAGGATACGTAGATGGGGAAAACCAGAGATTTTATATGGCAGAATGAAACACTGAAATCCCATTAGGTTATACTTAAAAATATGTATCCCTGAAGTAGCTATATCAAATAAATCTAGCGTCTCAAATTGATAATTGTTTTAATTATTACAAATCAAAGAGTTGCATCAGTTGTCCAATTTCAATCACCTCACACATTACAGAAATAACAATATCACTTTATAAAAGAGATGGGTGGCATAAACATTTAATAAATAAAAGAAATTAAACATTTAATAAATAGTCACAAATCTATCTACTGCCTATGATCCTTGTAACATAAATCATAATCACGAATGAAGGCAAATATACGTGTCCCAGGATAATGTCGCAGGATCTAATCTGGGTCGGTCACGGGAACCAGAGGTTTAATCTTCCGAGCTTTCGGACCCGTGCTGGAGCCCATCCTCAGGGAACTTTTCTCTCACCAGAAAGTGTTCAGAGAAGTTCCCTGAGATGGGCTCCAGTATGAGACTGAAACCTTGAAAGACTAAACCTCTGGTCCCAGTGATAGGCCCAGGTTGGATCCTATAAATCAGAGGTCCCCAACCTTTTGGGCACCAGGGACCGGTTACGTGGAGAGAGGTTTTTCCATGGACCAGAGGGGGCATGGTTTTGTGTGCTGCTTGCATCCTGTAGATGGGGCTTTCCTTGTGCAGACCGGTTGCTGGTCCACGGACCGAGGGTTGGGGACCCCTGCTATAAATCACAGTGTTTACTATTCTTGTATTGTTCAAGCGATATAATTGTTATGTCCACAATACACCCTATGCTTTTGACACATTTGCAGTTTTAAAAAAAGGCTGAGTCTCACATCACAAGTCTTAACACAGATCAGCCCCCTTAATCTTTGTAATTGTGAAATGCCCTCCATGTGGCTTCAAAGCAGTTCAGCGGTAAAGCAGATCTCTAAAGAATTCAAATCCATTACACATGTTGTATTCCCACAATCAGAGTTATGATTCCTTGATGTAAAAAGTGTCAAACAGATATATGAGCAGCTGATTTGCAGGTAAGTTTGCAGAATTAAGGGCAGGATACAGTATATTTAATTAGATATATTGAAATGATTGAAATAACTTTGCAAAATGTGAAATAAACTGAGAACTAAAATTGAAAAAATGCTGATTATAGCCAAGATTTTTTATAGTTTTTCTATATTTTAATAAATAATGCCCAATAAATAAATAGAACATCCTAAAAATCTTTTTTAATCTATGTTAACTAAATTTGATATTTTAAAATGGCTTTTAAATGATATTGACAGGAAATAGTTCAATAAATCCTTTTGGTATTTGGAAAGTAAAGAATAAGTAATTTCAAAATTATTGACTAACTCCTCTATATTATAAAAAGCAATTGTCCTTTACTTACAACATTTAAATATGCTTTCAAATAATTGCATATCATCTCTTTTCTAAAAGCTAGTTCCATCATTTCCTAGTAACTATTTTAAAACAAATATGTTTTGTCAGAAGTGTTGAGGTTTCGACAAGCGATTACACTTTTCAGTAATGCTTTCTGGAATGATTAAGGATTCGAGTACACTAAGACTGGCTGTAATTTTATACACAATTATCTGGGATTAAGTCCAATTGAATTAAGTAAGACTTCCTTCTGAGCCTTGAGTAGACATGTATAAGATTACATTATTTAAAAACATTCAATAGTCTAGTTGAATCAGACCAAAGGACTGTCTATCCAGCATTCCTTTCCAACACTAGTATCAAGATCCAGCCTGTCCTTAACTTAGAAGCTTTGATAGAATATCCTCATCTATGGTTAACAGTTGTTTACTCAATCCAATTCTGTATTTACACAATGTGCTTAACTGGATCAATGGAGAGGAAAGAAATGAATTGTACAAATAGGAAACAACAGGGATCCAGACAGTTTTAGACCAAAACAAACCCAAGTTTGCTTTCTCAGTTAACTAAATTTGAAGCCAAAGCTTATATAGGCTTTGTATAAATGATGCCTTTCTAGACCTGTTACTATTTTAATTTTCCTCACACTTGTATCCTATGACTACATGGAAATGAAAAATGGGCAAAGGCAGGTGAGCAGAATATGCTTCCTGTAACTCCATATTGATGCCAGTCCTGATCACAGTAGTCTAAATTTCAGTTCTCCTTCTCCATCTCCCAGCAAAAGGAAATATGTTCCCTCTGCCAAGAAGGAAAAGAAGGTAGGAGGGAAAATTTCTTCCCAGCATCCTTTGCAGCAGCTGTGAATATTTAGAAGATGTATGCTGAGTATGCTGACTGAGCTATCATGCCTTGTGCATTGTTGATTCACAAAGATTGATTTCCTGGAAGTAGGATGACTTAATCATGTCATCTCCATATTGTCACTGTCACAAGCTAATCACCAGTTAAGCTGATGACCATGCAAGGTTAAAATGGGATGGGATGGGCTGGTTGGTGTTCAGAACCCAACTTAAGAGTTTTCATGAACCTAACCTAGCCTAAGAGTTTTCTTCTCAGAAGAAGATACATTTCTGTGGAAATATTCAGTTCCATGTTTAGAAAGTGTTGAGAAACTTCCAATTTGACAAAAAATATTGATTTTATTCCAGGGAGATCTTTTTTTATCTTCCCAAGAATCTATTCAATCCTTCCTTAGCTCCCTACCCTGATCCTACAGCAACTCTGAAAATCCGTTGATATGGATTCAGTATTATCATAAAAAATAAGAGCCAGTTTGGTTTAATGCAAGGGTCTTCAAGCTTGGTCCTTTTATGACTTGTGGACCAACTCCCAGAATTCCTCAGCCAGCATCCCTGGCTGAGGAATTCTGGGAGTTGAAGTCCACAAGTCATAAAAGGGCCAAGTTTGAAGACCCCTGGTTTAATGATTAAGGCAGCAGGCTAAAAATTAGGAGACTGTGAGTTCTAGTTCTGCCATGGACACAAAGCCAGATGAGCGACCTTGGGCCAGTCACACTCTCCCTCAGCCCTAGGAATCAGGCAATGGCAAACCACTTCTGAAATCTCGTCAAGTAAGTTATATATAAGGATTTGTCCATGCAGTCACCAGGAGTCAACACTAACTTGAAGGCAATAGAAAATAGAAAAATAGTTCTTTAGGAAAAGAACTTTGAATAATAAACGCAATGAAAATTATATATATAAAGCCTCAGCTTTCTCTGGGCAAACAGTTCCTTACTTTAATTAAATGTAGTTTTTATTACCACTGTTAACAATTGACTGGCTCTAGTGAGAAGGAGTTTGTGCAACACTATGCAAAACTATGATTTGCTTGTTTTTGACTTGGATGAGTCCAGTGGCTTTTAGACCACTTTTTAAAACATATTTGGGTTTGGAGAGGTGGGGGTTTGAAAGTGCAAAATAAGTGCAGAACTCAGACTTGCAGAAGCTTCAAATTTCACCTTTATAAACTTCAAAAAAATAAACCCAACCCTTACCTTGTCCAGTGAGGTCACAATGTCTCACATCACACCTCCTGCCATTCCTAAGAGGCCCAAACCATTAAGCGCATCCCATGGTTTAGTTTATGATGTGAGCAGAGTCGGAATGTTATACTGTATTAGCTGTTATCATGAACAAAAAATGAAGAGAGCAAGCTTGATTCTAATCCAGCCCATTTTAACAGGCCTTTTGCTGCCAGCAACGGGTGTTTGTCGCCACTAGTTTAAGTGAGATAAAACATCTGGCAATTCCACAAGATTACGATTTCTCTCTCCACAAAGGAATGCAACAAGAATTTTGTGATTGGTAACATTGGGTGTTTTCTGTCTGCGCTGCTAATCATTCCTACTCCACCCTGTTATTGTTTGACCCTTTGCCTGAAATGTCAATCCTTAAATGAATATATCACATGGATAAAAAATACTTTGCTATCCAAGTGGCAGAAAATGGATGAGGGTTTCTTTTTTTACGTTGTGTGATATTTTATGGAGTGCCGTTTATGCAGAGAGTATTCAAGTATTAAAATTAATTTCTGTCCCGTGATCTCTGTATCACTCAAGGCTGAGACTGTACCATCAAGTCATGAATCTTTTCAAGATGAGGTAAAAAGCATAAGCCCAGAGGGAAAAGAGTGCCTTGCGTTACCCAGCAACTCAACTTTTTGGGTGACATCATTTCTGACAAAAAAGAGTTTCTTCACTTCATGCACCATCTGTCAGAAGCCTCATGATGGAATGTCTACATCTGGATGATGGAACAGAATGTATGAAGGAAGGAATATGGAGAAATCCTGTAGGATCTGACCAGATGCTCCTCAGGGACAAACAATCAAAGCATAACTGGAAGTAGGAAATTAAAAGGTGCCTCACTGAGAAATTGTAAATTTCATCCTGGTTTTTTCATACATATTGAAAAGAACAATAAACAAAATAGTAAACTGAAAATTAGCATCAAAATAATAATAATGAATATTGTAAGCCTTTAGTTCTTGGGTTTCCCAAAAGTGACGTGCTTTATCTGCAGAAATGAACTTATTGCACAACTATCAATCACAGACAAAATTCTATTCTATGCTTAAAATGTTTTTCAGAATGAAATGTCTTTCTACATAACTTCTATAATATAGGATTTGGAAGTAAATAGAAGAGGCTGTTGGAGTTTGCTCTTTAAGTTTACTTTCGCTTCTATCAATAAGTAAAAGTCTTAAGGCTGTTGATAGTTAAACTACCTTCGAGAACTTTGACAAGGAATTAAGTAGATTTTAAATATTTGTTTTATCGTGGCCTATCCAGACATTTCCTATTTGTTCCAGTAAGAGAGGCCGATACACACTCTACTGACCTTAGGGTCTAAACAGCATTTTGAAGTATACCTGAGAGTAAATCAGGAGGCTTAAAGATTAATAAATCTGTAACAATAATTTTTTTTTTAATTTAATTCCCAGAATCCCAAACACATATTTGGCGAATTGAAGATTGCAAAGATTTCTGTCAAAACACACTTTCAGAATTTATTGCAAAAAAAAAAAAAAGAATTATTGTCTTTTATAAATTAAGCTAGGCTGTCAATGCAACATTATATGAAACATCTGGGGGAATGTCTGGATTGGGAAATTGTGCTTCAGATGTTGGGTTACATTTCTCATTATACCTAACTACCGGCCATGCTTGCTGAAGCTGACTAGAGCTGGTTCTGTGACATTTCGAGCTAGAAAATAAAGTTAGGTAAAAGACAAATCCTTGCCTATCAAAAGACAGGACAGAACATGAGATAATAGACACAGCCTTTGAAGCAGGATGCAATTAAGGGAAATGATGCATCAGTGAATGGAAATGACTGCGTGCCGGTGGCCACCTTGTTAAAAGCTGCAGTTGTATAAATCATATTTTTCCAAGAGTTAGTCACCCTCTGAGTCCATCCTTGGTGGCGTTAGCAGTGTTAAATGATGTATAAATATGTTGCTCCCTAGTTTGGAATGTTTGCTTACATATCTTTCAATTCTGCCATCTGTTTGAGATATGTCTTAATGCTCCAAAAGCTAAAAATTTTCCCCTCAACAAAAAGCAAAAACAAATTTCACAGATTTTTTTTTATTGAAATGTTTATTTGCAACCATAGGTTTTAGCAAAATGAATTCACCAGAAATTAATAGAGATCTGTGATGATTCAAGAAAAGATGAATATAACGATAAGGCTATGATAGAAGTATCACTACAGGAGCCCAGGCACATGTTAATGCGTGAGTCTTCCAGTGACTAAATCCAAATCAGTATTGCTGTTACTGCATCCTCAGAATGACCAAATAGTTTGGTCATTCTGAGGATGCAGTAACAGCAATACTGGTTTGGAGGATAACACATCCATTAATAACCTTCTTTTTCCCCAGCAAAGTGACTTTAAATGTTTGTTTTTGAATTCTAGAAAATGTGAGATTAACATTTACTTATAGTGTTATGAGAGAGCAACATTTAACAAAGGTAATGGGTTAGCTTGGGGCTCCAATGGGGGATCATCACAGTGAAGGGAATTATAGATCAGAGCCCACTTCTCACTCCCAACCTGTTCCCGCCCTTCCATCTTTTTTTTTTAAATATTTTTTTATTATTTAAACCAACAAAACAAAACAAAACATAACACACATATATACACAGTATATATTCCTCCCTTTTTTTAACAGTGATTTCGTAACAGTAATCTTCTATTATTTACATTTCCCCCCCTTATTCTTCTTTAGAATATTTGTCCTTGTTGCCCCATTATTTCTTATTTGCATTTTTCTTCCTTCATACATTATTATACACACATTTTCCACTTTTAACCTTTCCACATTTATTCTCTCTTATTTCTACTCTCCAACCAGTCATACCACTTGTTCCATATTAAATAGTATTCTGTTTTCCTTTTCTTTTATCTCTTTTGTTAATTTGTCCACCTCTGCACAGTCCAGGATTTTCTTTATCACTTCTTCCTCTGATGGTATATTCTCATTTTTCCAGAACTGTGCGTATGCTATTCTTGCTGCCGTTGTTGTATGTAGAATTAAGTACCATATTTCTTTACTATATTTTAATTGGGTTACAATATTTTACTTTTATATGAAGTTATTTATGTTTTTTAGCTTATACAGTTTTTATCTTTTATGATTGTAAGCCACCCAGGTAAGGTGGGCAGGCAATAAATTTTATAAATAAATAAATAAATATAATATTTATATAATATTTATTTAATAGTAAATATTTATTATATGTGCTTATATAACATATATTTCTATCGCTATCTCAGAATGAATTAACTTGCTATCATTGTCAGGTTACAATAATACAACAAGAAGAATACTTCTAAATGTGTTATATTCGGAAGGAGGATCAGTTTATATTTGGGGGAAT